>NC_081802.1:17661997-17886997 GCF_963082965.1 Carassius carassius
TTAAATTCAGACGCTCGTTCTTAATTTAACCTCTTTTGTTTCTTTTGACAGCTGCATGAAAGGCCCTAAATTCTTCCCAAATTTGTGTCACTTCTTGCTGAGGTCTTTTCTTCTCAGTATTTGGGTTTTCAGATGTTGTTGGAGCCTGGTAATGTGACGACAGTGAGACTCATCTTGCGACAGCCCACCTCTGAATGGCTCTATTTCAGCATTGAGGAAATGAAGACTTTCCCATGTACAAAAGAGGTGCGTATGTAAAATATACTGTCATTTGTCACTCTATAAAATGACTGAAAAATATGTCTGTAATAAGATTGTATGTTAAGCCATGCCTTTACTTTGTTATGTTTTGTGTGTTTTATTTGTTGAATGTATGAGTTGATGAGTATGTTCATAGCGAGATCTTCCAGCATGTATTAATACATACAGTCAATGTGAAATCTGACAGATTTAGCCTGGGTGGCTCATCTGTAGTCCCAAACCAAACAGGTTCTGTTCGTTTGTTTGGAGTTTGTTTTCTTTGCCTTTGTTTAAGGTTATTTTGTTATATTTGGTTTTATTTTTGTTCCGCATTTTGTTTGCTTGGGTTTTGTTTTGCTTAGTTTATAGCAATATTTTGAAATGTTATGTTATTTATGATTACCTACAATATTATTTTTGTCTTTTCAGGGATCAAAGATATTTTTATTTACTGTTTGTTTGTGTCTGTGAAGTTTTTTATTTATTTATTTTTTATTTGTATTTTACCAAAACGCAGAGCTGATCGGTGGATGTTATCTTTTTCTTTCCAGGACTCTGGGAGGTCTTTTGCTTTTTTTCCTTTAGGTTTTTGAGGTTTGTTTTATTCTATTTAATGTTGTTCTTGATTTTGTTTGCTTGATTTTTGTTTTGTTTGAAGACTTACCAAAACAGATTTATTCAGTGGATGTTATTTTTGTCTTTCTTGGAGTGTATTCCCGAAAGCAAGGTTAACTTATCTTCACATATACCCTGAACTCTCGGTTGTTTAAACCAAGCCTTGCTTAATCGAGGTATGTTAGTTTCAGAAACACGTCCGTCAGGGAGTAAGTTCAGTCAGCTCAGAGTATGTTCCTATGTTGTATATCTGATACCTATATTGTAATCATATATAATATTATAAGGTCACGCTTGTGCTAGAAGTAAACTAACCCCGAAACAGTACCTACTCTGAAGCAGATTCCCTCCATTTTTGGAACACCCCCAAGTCTAGGAATCAGGTTTTTTTTTGTTTGTTCCTTGTTTGTTTTTGATTTTCTGTGTTTCTTTGTTGATGTTGTTGTTTCTTGGTTTTTGTTTTGCTTAGTTTTGATAACTATTTTACGAAAACCTACAAAGTTGACAAGTAGATGTTAGTTTTGTCTCTTTGTCAAAGAGGTTAGGTTTGCTTTTTTTTTTCATTGCTTACCTGCGTTTTTTTTTTTTTACTTTCATTGTTTGTTTTTGGTTTCTTTTGTTTGAGCAGTATATTACCAAGAATTGGTCAGAGTATTTTTGTAAGTGTTTTTTTGTTGTTGTTGTTTGTTTGCATTTTGTTAGCTTGGTTTTTGTTTTGCATTTACCAAAACCTTTGCAATTGATGTGTTGTTTTTGTCTGTCCAGGACCTGTCTGGTTATCCACTCTCACACCTGTAGAGGAACCTCTTGATTTGAATGCGAGTATGTTGTGTCTCACTGCATAATTTGCTGTTATAATATGCAAAAGTTGTCATCTCATGAATATTGAAAAACCTGTTGTTTAACAGCATGCACAATGCTCCCTTGAAAGAAAGTTAATACCATTTCGTTTAGCAACACACAAGCAGCTGTGAGGTTTTAATTATCACTGTGGCTTCAGAACAGACTGAAAAGATAATTACGAAAATGTATGAAACTCACAGGTTTTTTTGTTTTTTCAGTCACTCAGCATTGTGGCCAGTTCTCATTTATCTGTCTTTAGCATTAGAAATGTAAGATGCTTGTCTGATGGTTTGAAAGGGTCTCTGGCCTCATTGATGAATGCTTAACTTAATGTTTACCACCTACAAAAGGAATCATATTTCGTAATTTGTTCTTTACCTGCAGTATTTCATTGGGGGAAAAGACATGTTCATGGTAACTTAATTGAGGTGCTTATAAACTTTATGAATGGAACTGTGCAAACAAGTTTTCATTTAATGTCAGGAATATTCCTCTGTATTTTTGTCTTGTGTTCCAGTGCAAATGTCTACATTTTGATCAAAATGAAACAAGTTCATGATTCAAACAAGGACAAATATGGACCAATGGGCTCAGAAAAACAACGTAATTCAAAGGAAAACAAGTTTTAATACAGATATGTGTTCTTGTTTAAAGCATAAACAAATTTCTTAGAAAAAATAAAAAAGCCTACATTTAATGCCATGGCTTTATGAATTCAAGACCTTCAGCTCTTATTCAAGACCTTTTAGGGTTTTAATTTAGATGAATTACAGCTTTTTAAGACCTGCAAGAAACCTTGATTGATATATATGCATGTATGGCCACCCAGTTATGGCTTTGTAGATACAAACTGTTGTTTTTTGTAACAACAGTCACAATCATCATTTAGACCAATACTTTGAAACATCATATGGACAATTTTTTTTTTTTTGCTGAATATTTTTATTTGAAAATTAACACAATACACATGCTTAAAAATAAATATTACTAATTCTTACAATAATAATTATTCTCCCCTCTATGATAGTACTTTACTGCCACTTGCTGGTCATTATAGAATCTGCTGCTTGACAAATTCAGAGATTCTTCCCACTTTCTGTTTTTCTTTTTGTTTTGTTTTACACACACACACACACACACACACACACACACACACACACACACACACACACACACACACACACACACACACACAGCTCCTTGTATAAGCAAAATGCTAAAGGTAAAAAGGTTAAAAACAATGTCTTGTTGAGTAAAAGATGATGATTTCTGAGTCCACTATACCTTTAATAAACAGAACAATGCTGCGGTTAATGTTTGTGTGTGTGTGTGTGTGTGTGTTTCTTTAGGGAATTCCTGATCCAGAGACAGTTTCCTCCAGCATTCAGCAGATGTGGGCACTCACTGAGATAATGCAGGCGAGCCAAACCACAGCTTCCATCGGACATTTCGACGTGCACCTCTCGTCTATCTTCCTAAACCATTATTCTTGTTCTGTACTGAATTAGCATGTTTATCCCATTTGCAGGTGGAAGGTTCTTATGACGTCCAATTACTGTCGCACAAAAGACAGGAGAGCTGAAAACTGAACCATACTACAAGTTCATCGACTGTTTATTTGGTTTTATAATTTAATTTCTTGAGCTACTGACTACTTGCACTGGGAATTATTATTATTAGTATTTTTATTATTATTATCTTTTTTAATATTGGAATTACTGTCTATCTATCTATCTATCTATCTATCTATCTATCTATCTATCTATCTATCTATCTATCTATCTATCTATCTATCTATCTATCTATCTATCTATCTATCTATCATCTATCTATCTATCTATCTATCTATCTATCTAATGCTTTATTGAGAATTTCAACACAGTATTATGTATAACACGGACAAACGATTGAAATTTCATTGTTCAAGTTATATAAAGTGCCTTTATCTTATAGGTTGATATGCAAATTAGCAAGATTGCTTCATGCATTTGTGTTCTCACGTTCAATAAAATAATCTTCCATGAGTGGAAATGTTACTCATTTGTCATAGACTATGTAAATAATAATTGTTAATAATGCTAAATTCATCTTAGTGTGTAGTTGCATTGATGTACATTGATGTAGCCTTCAGCACTGAATCAGATAAATAGGCTACTCTACCACATAACTGCAAATACTAAATGTTAATATACGTAATCTTGATGCCAAGGTTTCAAAGCAATTCTCTCTTGCTGTACTTCATCTTTGACATCTGTTTTTAAATGTTAATGAAATGCGCCTCACTTTGTGTTAATTAAAACTCAATGCACATGTTCATGGTTGCTGCTTCCTAATGCTAATCATTGGAAATCAATGGTCGGCGTCCAAGAGGAGCCTCCATCTGTCTCTGCTGGCATCTCGCATGCATCAGCGAGACCATCATCTATGCAACATTAGCCTGCAAATGGACCTCCTCGAATCCGTCCCACAATGTTGGACAAGAAGAGCTGCCTTGTGCAGAAACCGATGGCTAATATTCGTCAGTTAAACCATCTTAAGTGAATAAATGGCGTTACGCGTCAAGTTTGAGTCATTTTATTATCTGCAGCTTGAGCTATAAATGTTTCAATAGCCTAACACTTTTAAAAGAGTGCTCATTCATACATCATTGCAACTTTTCTCAAAACACTTCAACTTAACTTTATATCTACTTTACTTACCAATATTAGCATGGTTTGTGTCTCCAATAGATGGCAGTAGATAAACACGTAAACAACTGCCGTAAAACCGCCTATGCTGACATATTGATAGACAAACAAATTGTCGCCTGCTTGTTTAGAGATAATGGCGATTTTAATCAATTGACAATAAATAGGTTAATCAAATATGCATTACTCAGCAGACCCACATGTAATCCATTTTGACCACACTTCAGGTATGTATATATATATAGCCTATCTATAGGCTATACAGACAGAGGCTATCCTCCCTATAGGCCTATGCAAAATATACGTAAGCTGCGTATGGACCCCCGAAACCGAAACACCAGGGGGCCAACTTGATCTCAAAGATGATTGAATTTTAGTTTTTTTTTTTGGCCAGCGGTTATGAAAACATGAATGTTTGATTCTTTTAATGCGATGCGCTGTCGCCATTTCTACATAAAAATCTGTCAAATCATGGAATGTGTAACACACACAAATGAGTATCATTCATTTGTTCAGAACTACTCATACCATCTTGTCTGATTGTTTTTTAGTAGAAATCCATTAGGATTTGTTTATTTTTCAAAATTTGTTTCTATAAAGAAGCTCTGCATCTTGGATGGCCCGAGGATGAGCCCCGTTTTCATTTTTGGGTGAGTTATCCCTTTAAGATAATGATAAACATTTAAATTAAGGGTCTAAACTTGTATCTGGTACAGTGCATGTAATAATATATATTTTATTTTGTGCTGTAGATCTCTTGATACTAGTGTGGATGGTTTATCTAGTCTCTAGTCTAGTCATAGGGTCTATCTTTCGCAAGTATGGGATTTCTTTTCATTTCTTTTCAAATGACACGCAAATTTATCTGCCTGTGAAAAAAATAAAAAATACTGACACAACGTTGAATTCCCTTAGATTCTGCTTATGGGAGGTTAAAGCCTGGTTATCAAATAACTTTTTAAACATAAATGAAATCAAAACCGAACTTGTGTGTTTTGGAGAACCTGCTACAAGTGATCTCTCTAGTCTTGGAGAATTATCCTCCAACTGTAAACCGGTGGTTAGAGATCTTGGGGTAATGTTGGGGTTCCTCCTTAAAGTCTGATAAACAGATAAACTCTGTGGTGAAATATGCATTTTTCCCATTTCCCATTAAACTTCTGGTTAAGGTGAAACCATTTGTATCTTGTAAAGATCTGGAGATGTTGATCCGTGTTTTTGTGTTCTCAAGACTCGACTATTGTAACTCACTCTATATTGGCGTCTCCCAAACATCTTTGAGTCGGCTGCAAATAGTACAAAATGCTGCAGACCCGCAAATATGATCACATCTCTCCCATTTCGGCCTCTTTGGGGTTACCCATTCAAGCCAGAGTTGATTTTAAACTTTAATTTTTTGCTTATAAGAGCCTAAATGGATTAGCTCCATCATATTTATCTGAGCTCCTTCAGAGCTATAAACCACTTAGGAGTTTAAGGTCTGCGGACAGAGGGGCTTTGCTTGTTCCGATGATGAAATTAAAGAGAAGGGGTGAAAGGGCCTTTGCTGTAGCTGCCCCTAAGTTATGGAACAACCAACCACTAATATCAGATCTGCTCCTACATTAGCCATTTTTAAAAGTCCCTTAAAAATCCACTTCCTCTCTATAGCCTTTGCGAGTGTAGAATGTTGAGTTTTATTGCTTTTATGGTTTTGTGTTGTTGTTTTATGATATGATTCTTCCCTTACCAAAATGTTTTATTAATGTCTGTACAGCACTTTGGTGCAACTCCTTGTTGTTTGAATAGTGCTTTAGAAATAAATGAAATGAATTTTATTGTGTCTCCAATAGATGGCAGTAACTAAACATGCTGAGCAAAGAAATAATGGCAGAAGTAACATGGCCTACATTGATGAACTTGATCAACTTAATACCTCCTGTTTAGTGTAAATGAATGGATTTTATCTCACGCAAAGACTCAGGTAAGACCCATTCCTTGCCACATTAGGTTAAAGGATGTTCTGGGTTCAACACAACCGGAGCTCAAGTTAAGCAGTATCCACAGCATTTTAGGCATTATGTCAAATACCAGAGGAAATAATTTTGGCTCCTTTCTATTTAAAATGTAAGTCTGTGGGACAATTATTCAGTTTTAAGCAGGTAATTGTCAATGTTTTTTTGTTATTTCACAACTGGTGTTATTTTTTATTTGTATTTTTATGGAACCTACCGATCCAAGATATTTCAGTAAAATTCTTAATGACCACATTATCCTTGAGATTCAACATAACCATGTAAATATGGACGATTTCTGTAGGCATACGATGAGGAAGTTGCAAATGCATTTAGCTCTCATTTAAGTTTTTGAGTTCAAGCGGATGACTGAAACTGACTTTTACAAGATTTCAGCCCACAAATACTAAAATGTTAAAACCATATTAAATATTAAACACCAGAAACATGATATTGAAAACAAAAATTATAAAATAAACCGAAAAATGCACTATTATTAAACATAATATAAGCAAATATGATTTGAATATTATTGCCTAAACAGGGAGAACAATCTTCACAAACCACCTGTCTACATTGTTGAATTGCTGATCTGCTAAATCAGCAGATGGTAAATGAACCCCAACCAATTTGCCTCTTAAATCTTTAAATGTTATTTGTAAGAACACCATGTTCTTCTTCATAGCGTTTATATACCAGTCTTCAAAAATGTTAACAAAGCTCTGTAAAAGTACAATAATTTGTTGTTGTTGTTGTTCTTCTATATTTGGATTTTTCACCCCTGGATATACATTGAACCAAACAAAGAAATGGTATGATTTCATCACATCATATTTTTCCTGAGGCTAATGCTCCAAGGTTTGAATCAAGATGTACTGTGTAGTGGCACTTGAAGTAATTCATAAAAAAGAAGTTGATAGGGTGTCCTTTACAATTGGTCTTAATTGGCATTTTATCCATTTCAGAGGTTGGCCAGAGGACAAGTATCCATCACTGAGAAGCAGAACATCACCCTGAATGGAATTTTAATTGAAACCAAATTATTGAGAGACTTGTTCTCGACTGACAGAGAAGATTTGTCCAGAATCCTCTGACAACTGGTATTTGAATTCAATGTTGACATGACTTGTGCGATTACGCTTCTAGGGACGACAGATTAACTGTGAAGAAACAATTAAATTCTGCATTAAATGGAAACAACTTCTGAAAATGAGGCAATTATCTTCCTCTGAAAACTCATAAGGTCCTTTATTAAGTGGAAAAGTGTGAGGCTTTTGAACAGTATTTAGTTTAGACTTGGTTTGCTCTCTTTCTCTCTCTCTCAAAAAAAAAAAGCATTAGCATACAAAATATTCACTGGTGGTTGCGGTCCGTTACGCGTAATGGACCCGAGGACACGCTTCAAACATCGTGGCAGTTGTTGTGGTTCTACCAAGTAGTTATTCCCCAACAGGGAGCGTCTAAATCGCAAGGGGTTGCACACTTTGTGAGAACAAAGCAATCAATTCTCACCCTGTTAAGACGACCCGACTCATTTAATTCAAGCAGCTCAAGCAAACCTTTCACCCTTAAACGCAATCAACTCTTAGTCATGTCTGCCTCCATCAGATTTTCAACTCTTTATGAATCCTAAACTAATGCGAGTTTCATTTCTTTCACATTTTTACAGCTAGGAGTCTAGGATCTCAACTAGCACTATGGTACGGTTCTGGGTCTGATTAGAGTTGTTAGACTCACCCTCATTTCATGCCAGTCCTGTATGATTTTCTTCTGTCTGAGAAATGAGAATTTCTTTTTCCATTCAGTGGTTGCTTGAAGCTATTTTTGCACCGCAATTGGCATTAAAATAAATGGTAAAACTAATGACAGTTTTTCACTAACCATCCCCAGTTTGCCATTGGTAGAATAAACCATCATTCCATTGGCAGACAGCCACCAACAAGTGAAATGATTGGCTAACTCACACGGTTCACGGGCAGATTTATTTCTGTTTACAAAACAGTCTAGGACTGTTACAAAAACAAGTGTGAATTCTCAGGCTAGAGTTTTTTAGTTCTCAAACAGGTAAATTGGACGTTTTATATGATATTTTCCCAAAATAATCACTTATAAAATATTAGACTAGGGTTCTTTATTGGCACTGATGGTTCCATGAACCTTTAACATCCACAGAACATTTCCTTTGTAAAAAAGCCTCTTTATTGTGGTTCTTTAGATTATTAAAATGTTCTTCACTCTAAGAAAATAATGATTCTTTTTAGAATATTTCACTGAAAGGTTCTTTGGGAAATCAAAACTGGTTGTTCTATGGAGTCACTGTGCAGTCCGAATTCAGAATATTGGAGAGTTATTTCTTCATCCTTATACTCGGCCCTTACTCGGGTTGCCACATTAAGGACACAGCAGGTAAGAGCACAACTATCAATGGTGGGTGACGAGCCTTACACTAACTTGATGGGTTTATCAATCCATTTTTTATTCTTCTGGTCATAGAGCATTTTTACATGGATGCCGAGGCTTTTGAAGACGAGTAGAATCTGCAATCTCTGACCCTTGGCATCTGCTGGCTTTGATGGCTACAATATGCTGTGTTTTCCGCCAGCTGGCAACCCGGGTGTCAAAATACTATTGGGTAAATTGGCAGCTGGTGGAATTACACAGACCAAAACAAAAAGAGACATTCCAACACAGAATCCACATTTATACGCAGAATAACAGGCTGTAGCAGTTTTTAAAAAAGTATGTGAACTTAGCATGTTTTCTAAATATCCGCTAACAACCAGAACAGATATGGACTGGTCATGCTGCAGCCAATTACTGTAATGAAATAGTCACTACTCACAAGCATTTCTCTCAGAGCAAACTGCGTCCAGATATCTGCGTACGTGATATTCAGCGAGTCCAGGTTTTTGTGGAACTATTAGAAATTGGGATACAGCATATGCATTTTGGACATTTCCACAACATAAATAGCAGCTTACCCTTTTATTGTCAGACTTTGCAATGTCCATAATTCTTAATACATATTCCAGTGGTTAAAGACAGTTACAGAGCAAAAGATAAAGGTTGTCATTC
Source organism: Carassius carassius (assembly GCF_963082965.1). NCBI lineage: Eukaryota > Metazoa > Chordata > Actinopteri > Cypriniformes > Cyprinidae > Carassius > Carassius carassius. Next base: position 17,671,452 of record NC_081802.1, read on the forward strand.
CTTCCAACAGTTACTTTACAAATGTTACACTACAACCAATATGCATTGGTTAAACCTTTAGTATTCAATCAGAACTGTACCACCTGGGTTGTGTGCTTTAAGCCATCTGTCCTAACGCCCCATCATTTCCCATTTTACCATGGGATAATGGGGAATGTTTATGAGATATAAGTGCTCTCGCTTAATCCATTCTGCTATTTAGATGGCAAATCATCACACCCACCCCTTTATAACTATAAAGCAAATTACAGTGAGAAACTTCACTATCAAGAGATGCCTTCGCAAGACACATCAATAATATAATCAGACTACTTTTTGATTAATTTAATTATTTTTGACCTAACTCGTTTATCACATTGATTTAAATATGAATCTTGTACCAGATTGATATAAAAATGCAAAAATAAAGAAAATGTATTATATTTGTGGTTATTGACAACATGAAGTGCATTAAACTACAAATATATACAATGTTTCCCAAAGTGAGGTTTGGAAAGGAACGGTGGGGGGTTTATGAGTTTATTGAAAAGCTAATCGTTAAAAAAATAATAATAATTAAACTAGCATCGATCAAATTGAAATTTTTGAAAAAATTGAAATTGAAATGTATATTACTTTATAATATACATACACATATAATAATATATATATACATATATATATTTTTTTATTTTTTTGGGTACCTGCATGTCATGTGACCACTAATCAAGTCAGAGAACCGTGAACATGCAAATGTAATACTTATCAACTTTTAAATATATTAGATGTAGTGAAAGAGGTTCGGCTGACAAAAAAAAAAAAGAAAAAAAAAACGTCTGGAATTCCCAGCATTACATGTAAATAAGAAATAGCATGAATGGACAGTTTAATGTGTTTGAAAGTCAAAAGCCATCCATTAATAGTAATAAATCAAATAAAATTAATGTGTTCATCAGTAGTTGATGCAAGGTTGAAATGCTGAGAAGAAACATCTTCAATCTGAAATAATTTTTTATAAATCCAGTGGTCAAATGCTGTGGCCTCTCAATTTTCTGTGTAATTACAGCCACCAGACTTGTGGTTGGTCTTTGTGTGAATGTCCACAAAATTGGAAGACTTTCTGAATCTATATAATCAGTAGGCTATTTTAGAAAGTAAAATGTAAACGATGAACAAGAGGAATTAGGAAGAATTTATAATGTATAATTTATGACCATTGTATGAATAATATCTAATCAATGAAAAAGTAAATATAGTTTGATTCAGAATATTTTAAAATGTATTTTAATCTAATTATGAATAATCAGTTACTTAACAGCTCTGCATCAGGAGTACACACACACACACACACACACACACAAAGTCTGGTTCACTATCCTAGTAGGGACTCTCCATAGGCGTGATGGTATTTATACTGTAAAAGCTGTATTTTCTATCGCCCTACACCAACCCTACACCAAAATCTAGCATCCTTTCTGAATTTTTACAATCTAAAAAAAATAAATAAATCAAAAATAAACTTGGTGACAAGTCCCCATGAGTTGGTTTGTATTCGGGTTTAAGTCCCCACCATTATAGAAAATCATGTACACACACACACCAACACACACACACACACACACACACACACACAGTATTAATCACAGATTACTAGATATAGTTAGAAACGTTATCTAGGTTACTCATTTTAGGTAATGTATCCTGACTGAATCCTTTTTAGATGACTGTTTCTCTAACTTGTTTTAAACTTACCATTAAACATACCATATTGACACGAAAAGCGAAGAATGAGAAAATAAATTACTCTCCCAGACTTGTTTGTGCAAGAGAAATGCAGTTGTGTATAACTGCCAATATGAAAATACATTACTGGTGAAATCTTGAGTACAAATCTTAGGGATGTTGTGAAATATGTCTCTGCTCACCCTATATCTTTATTATGCTTCATTTCTTTTCTCAACTGATTTGATATTTGGCAATGCACTGTGTAAAGTTAAATATGGATTCATTCCTCCCTCTTTTGCATAATTTTTATCCTCTTTGTCGGTTCTTCTTCACCCACTCATGCTCTTTGTATTTTCCTCCTTTTCACCTCTATTTTCTCTAAATTATGTGATAATTGATATGGTAATTGTGTTGATGTAATGAGCAGTGAAATGCATCTAACCAGCGCAGCTGCACTTGATGGCTCTCTAGATGTAATGATTATAGGCAGTGGAAGGATGTCAATCAAAAGAACTAGAATTATGTCAATCAAATGATTGAAAACTTGATTCATTTTGTTTTTCGGTATCTACCCTATTTACTTCCCTAATATTATCCCAGATAGCAAAATCCCTAAGGTCCAGATCAGGCCCACACCTGACACATTCATCTGGCCCACATACTGTATGGAATGATGGCAACTGGGTGGTCCACTCCTGTTTGCCAGATTTGGGCCACAAGCAAGCCAAAAGAAGGCCATATGTCATCCATAAATAAACCAAACAAAGCAAAACTGGCCCAAATCTAGGTCACATCAATTTTAATTCTGGCCCAGATCCAACATCTTACTCTGACCCACATACTACGTAGAATGATGGCATTTGTGTGGTCCACTCCTGTTTGCCAGATTTGGGCCACAAGCAAGCCATAGGAAGACCACATGTCAGCCATGACAATAAATAAGACAAATTAAGTAGAACAGGCCCAAATCTTGGCCACATTATTTTAATTCTGGCCCAGATCCAACACCATGCTACGGCCCATATACCGCGTGGAATATTGGGCGGCCTGCTTATGTTTGCCAGATTTGAGCCTAAAGTAAGCCTTAACATTGCTGAATGTAAACAAATCAAACAAACCAAAACTGGCCCTAAGGTAGTTTTTGGCCCTAGTTGATTTGTATTCTAACCCTGGTCTTCCCCATATTCCTCATGTGGCCCACATGCTGCATGGAATGGTGGCATTTTGGCAGTGCTCCACAAGCAGGACACTACACTAGCCACATTTTAGCTAATAATGAACTAAAACCATAAATATACATTATCTGGGCCACACTAAGCCTTAAGTGAGTTAGGCACCAACCTTATTCAACAATGTAAAGATAAATTAAAAAAATGTCCTCCATAAATGTTCAAGTAAGTTCCATAGATGTGTCTAACTTGATAAAATCATCTCGACCCAAGTTTTGCACAAGCAGCAATTAAAATGTCACAGATAAATATTCAAAGACACATTCCAACACCTAAAAAAAATGTTCTTCCCAAGTTTGAACCTAAAAAAAGTAGGTCTGTGAGTGTCATTGCTACACTGTGTCAAATGGGTCATATGATGCGATTTCTATTTTTCCTTTCTCTCTGGAGTGTTACAAGCTCTTGGTGCATGAACACGATCTGTAAAGTTGTTAAAGCCCAAATCCAAAGTGATATTACTTGTAAAAGTTAAGAATCGTCCACAACCCCCTATAACAGCTTGTTCTAACATGCCCCCACATCTCTACATCACTACAGCATGTGGGATGATTTGCATAACACCACCCAGATGTACACGCAAAGAAGGTATACCTTTTATTCTCGTTGTAGTATTGTTGTTGCCACCGTCACCATGACGTATAGATGCTGTGTTTCACTGTAAAAACTACTTTGTTTGGCCTTCCAAAAGAGGACGATATCCGCTTCATCATGCCTTAAGTTTATCCATGCTGGTCGCTGAAGAAATACATTAACATTGCACTGTGGATCGCCGGATCGGCTTTCACTGTAGACGAAGCAGAGTCCAGCCCGGGCTCATCACATGTGGTTGCCGCAACCCCAACGGACACTCCTTCATAGAATCTGCCAGCAGCATCATTCTCAAGCCCACCTCTGCTCACTCAAGCTGGCCTCCCCTCCATCTAGGCCACGGCACACCATATGCCTCTGCTGACAAAATTACCGCGTTTCAGAAAGGCGAAGCATAGAGGAGAAACAATAATGTACAGTATTGGAAAAATAATGTGTTTTTGAACCTTAAACCACCTAAACACATTCCATTACACCAAATACACCAAATAATGTTCTTTTTAGCAACATCATATAACTTCTTTAAAGAGCACACAATGAATTTGAAAGGTTATATAGCAAAAGTCTCAGTGAGTTCTAAATCCAACAAGGGTAAATGGAACAAAGATAAATCCAAACACAATGTAGCACAGCTACATTTAAGACATGTAGAGGTAAGACCAAACAAACTCAAAGTGAACATACAGGAACTAAGTGCTCAGACTAAACAATGATAATTAACTAGGCACACCTGAACAGAATAATACAATCAATACAACAAGGGAAAATAAAGTTCAAATTAACATTCAAATTAACAGAAACCATGACAGTAAGAGTACAATCATTTAGTGCATTTTATTCTGCACAGTAAACACACACACACACACACACACACACACACACATACATACAAGGCTGAGTATGTAGTATTCTTAAGACTACATACTCAAAGTCTTAAAGGGTTGGTTCACCCAAAAATGAAAATTATGTCATTAATAACTCACCCTCATGTCGTTCCAAACCAGTAAGACCTCCGTTTATCTTCTGAACACAGTTTAAGATATTTTATATTTAGTCCGAGAGCTCTCAGTCCCTCCATTGAAGCTGTGTGTACGGTCTACTGTCCATGTCCAGAAAGGTAAGAAAAACATCATCAAAGTAGTCCATGTGACATCAGAGGGTCAGTTAGAATTTTTAGAAGCATCGAAAATACATTTTGGTCCAAAAATAGCAAAAACTACGACTTTATTCAGCATTGTCTTCTCTTCCGTGTCTGTTGTGAGAGAGAGTTCAAAACAAAGCAGTTTGTGATATCCGGTTTGCGAACGAATCATTCGATGTAACCGGATCTTTTTGAACCAGTTCACCAAATCGAACTGAATCGTTTTAAACGGTTCGCGTCTCCAATACGCATTAATCCACAAATTACTTAAGCTGTTAACTTTTTTAATGTGGCTGACACTCCCTCTGAGTTAAAACAAACCAATATCTCGGAGTAATTTATTTACTCAAACAGTAAACTGACTGAACTGCTGTGAAGAGAGAACTTATTCTCTCTTTCTTCTCTCTTATTATATATAGGGAGTTATTAATGACATAATTTTCATTTTTGGGTGAACTAACACTTTAAGACTCACCCTGCCTTAGTTAACTATGTTGCATCCTACTAAAAGTAGCCAAATTCTATTAGGCCATATTTACAATTCCAAGCTTCCATTTCAATTAGCTAGTGTCAAGTGTTACATCCAAGAAGTGGCCTCACATGTCAAGTGTTACAACCAGAAGTTGTCCTTATCTGTTTTATTATATATGGGGCATAATTGCCATTTCAAATGTGGGACAAGTTGGCTTAGACACTGATAATTATTTGAGCAATATTTGTAATTGTATATGCTGGCCACATTTGCAGCATCATATAAGGGCCACTTTAGGCTCACAGCCACGGTGGTGTCCCTTTGATGCATTGGGCGTTTTTCACCACCCTCTGCAGTGCCTTGCGGTCAGCAACTGAGCTTCAAGTGAATCACTGCTGTGCAGACTCTGGCTCCAAATGAATCGGTACTGTGCAGACTCAGATTCCAAATGAATCACTGCTGTGCAGACTAGGGCTCCAAATTAATCTTTACTATGCATGTATAGTAATAAATGAAAAATAAGCATATTTATTATCTGCATTTCTCACAACTCCCCTCCCTTAAAATGCCATCTAGGCTGGTCGTAGGCTGGCCATTAGGTTTTATTACAAATATCTCAATAAAATCACTCAAGGGATTATATAGCGTTAATGGTGTTTATAGAATGAGTTAATTGGCTATCGGATGACATGAAGACAGCGTTGGTCTAATAGCATAGAAATGAGCTGATATTTCATTCTCAAGTGAACACCTGCTACTTGTCATGATTGAACACAGGAAATGAGAGATCCAAATGCAGTGTATTTAATGGGGTAATCCAAAATCAAAAACAGGCTAGAGGTCAATAACAGGGAAAGCAGTCCAAAAACTAGAAACATGAAACAAGAAACCACAAGGGAACGCAAGAAAACTGGGTGACGGAAAACAAGGACTCCATGACACAGATAGAAAACAGACCGGTTTATATAGATAGGTGAAGACGATGAAAGTGGAGACAGCTGAGTGCAATTAACAGGTGTGCAATTAACCGTGATGAAGGGACAAGGCTTTGTGGGTGCCTATGGGGTGCCTATGGGGAAGTGAGACCACTAGTGGACACCCAGGGAAACACAGACCAGACACTGTGACACTACTGTCATTTAAGACACAGGGATAGATGTGTTCATTAGCCAGTCACCATAACATTCATCTCTCTGAATGAAGGGATATCTATCATATTGGATTTCACTTCAAACAAACAGCATTATAGTATAGCAATAATTGCTTATGGTAGAATTATTATTATTATTATTATTATTATTATTATTTAGTATTATCAATATATTATTATTATTATTATTATTATTATTATTATTATTACAGTATGCAAAAATAACTCAAACCAATTAGATCAAATATCAGGAAAAAATTCAATAATAGTACTTAGTATCGTATACTGAATGTGTTTCTTCGACAACAACAACAACAACAACAACAACAAAAAGACTGTTGAATGTTTATGGATGCAACTTCAGCTGATTTATTCTTTTTTTGTTGATAATTTATCTTGTCCTTTTCTGCTGTGAAAATCATTAGATAAAACGCCTCCACTGTCAGTTCTGGCATATAAACAAATAGACTCATTTATCTCTGATTAAAACAGAAAAAAAGCAGAAGTGCAACTCAGAGCTGTGGCGTATCTATCAATCTTTCTTTCTTGATTACGTTTGTATTTATGAATCATTAATTATCTATACTTTTTAGGTTGCTATAATGTTAATGTTGTCGCAGAGATCTAAGCTCTCAAATCTAAGAAATGGTCATACTTTCTCAATGCTATCTGATATGCTAGAGAGTTTAGCTTAGAGCATTAGCATGAATTTATATAGCTGTTAACTGTTTTTGGTGAGAGCCATGTAACAATTCTATAAAACTGATCAAATAAACAAAATAAAAATGTCTGACCACTCAATGGCACAAACTGACCAGTCTGAAACAAGAATCATTGGAACAATCTACAATCAGAATTTTATATTCCTGAGAGCTGTGTAACAATTCCATAGAACTAATAAAAAAGTCTGATCATCCAATGCTACAAGTGACCACTCAATCAAGAAACAATTCTACAACTGACCAATCAGAAACAAACAATCCATCCAAATCCAAATAAAATATTCCAGAAAGCTGTGTAACCATTCCATAGAACTGATCAAATAAAATAAAATAAAACATATCTGACTGTTCAATGTTACAACTTACAATTCAGAATGAAGAGTCAAAGCTACAATTGTAGTCAGTGTTCGAATTGAGTCAAAGCTCTTGGGGGATCCCCCAACCCCCCCCAAAAAAAAACAACTAATAATATACATATTTGTATTTATTTATTTCATATAATAATATAATTTACTTTACTTTACTTGTGAATCTCATTTACTTTGTGTGTTTCATAACATGTTTTTGCAGCTGAGCATTTACTATGTAAAATTAAATAAAAATCTATGAAATAACAAGATGGCTCTTCTCTTCTTTCCCTTGTCCATATCTGAGAAAATAATGTAAGATGTAAGTTGTAATATTATATTTGTTGTCGTTACTGTGAATATATTTAAGAAAGCACTCCATGTTATTCATGCTACTTATTAAGGTTATTAATGTTGATATACTTTGAACAGTGCACATGTAGGCATTTTATTTCATTAAAAAAACTAATTTATCTTGAATGTAGTTACATAACCCTTTCATATTTTCAAGCAGAAGTTGTCATAGTTGGGTAAACTTCTATAGTGGTGAATGAGAGTATATGTTTAAATATATGTTTTGTCACAATAGTGTTTCTACAAGAGGGAAAAATAGAAATAATTTGATACGATTATGATGCTGATGACCATTAATCAATTTTGATCTCTTGATTCACTATCAATTCACATGAATAGGCCTACTGTACTTACTTTTCTTGGGTTAAACTCAGTATTTTCTTGCATTAATTAATATTCACTTGTGTGTGCTTATACGAGTATCTTTTTAAAATGTATAATCTAGTGTTTGATCATGTCTAAATATTTATTTAAATGCAAAACCTAAAAATAAGTAAGCAGTTATGACCTGCAATACTCTTTTGAGCAACTAGAGTATGTATATTTATTAGAGTGGGTAAACAATGGCATTGCAAATGGAAATTATTATTTTTCTGGCCACAAAATGACTTTAATTTGCCTCTTTGCATTGAATTTAAAATCCTTTTCTCCACTTAACCTTAAATACTACACTAATTGTATTAGGCTATACATAATAATGGAAAATAGGATACAATTCATAACAAAAACGGTTGATCTGCATGTTTGTCTTCGGCGTAATAATCAATGCATGTGTGTCTCACGCACAATTCGTGAGAGTTAGCAACCCTGCTTTATCATCGTTGACACAAAAAAAGCCTTCACCTGATGAACATTTTCATCAGTAATAATGTCCTTAATTAAATTAACACTGTTTTTGAGCAGTTAAGGTTACTAGATTTAAAATGATTTGTTTAATTCAGAATGGGTGCAATCCTAGCTCCAAACAAGATTCTATTTTTCTCAGAATTACGTTAGATGGCTAATTACAACTAACAAGCCGATAGTGAGCTAGCATCATAAGATAAAAAAAAACAACTATTGACAGACCAAGATTATAAGTGACTCTCTGATTCTAAGATAAACACTTATTCAGTAGCAATAAATTAGGTGTACCAAACAATCATAAAACAAAGAAATATTATCTTACCGTTATCGTGAGGTAAAATAATGACGAAGGATCACTCTGTCAGCCAATCACACAGCGACGTCGCGCCCGCAGTCTGTAAATTCCTTCAGAAAACAGCGTGTGGCGCACTTGAGCGTATTTTCAGATGCACATCTAATTTGAAGTAGCTTTTTATGGGAGCGGCACTTTTTACAGTCTATGGAGCGGCAGCGCAATACTTTGGTAAAAAATAGATAGATAGGGCTATGTCAAATATTGTTTCTATTTTAGTTTTAATGAAAAACCAGGGGACCCCCCAAGGTCATTTTTTTGGGCCTTATGGGGGGTCCCGGACCCCCCCAGCCCCCCCTCAATTCGAACACTGATTGTAGTATTGTATCAAACCAGTCAAAAAAAGAAAAATAGTCCTGTTAACAATTCAATTTCTTAAGAGCTTTATTAAAATTTTTGAAAGCTTTAAAAGCTTAAATATATTAAAATTTCCATTTAAGTTCAAAAGAGCCTAAGAAGGCTTAAAAGTACTTTAAAAAGGATAGTTAATGTGAATAGTGGGAGATGGAAACACCTTTTGCAAATAAATTCCTCTGCGCATCAAAAAGTCATGTGACTTTGCACCATGGGACAGCAATACTTGACTAACTAGCGGACCGATCTCATTGCACAGCATCTGAAATGTTGTTATGGTCATTTTTAAATGCCCAAGCAAGGTCTGTCGGCAAATAATTTCTATATAATTGTCTCCCAAGAGTGTCTTGCACGACTGCTTTCCCAAACAGCAGCATCCGCATTTATCATGTTTCATCTGTTCGCGCTGAGGCACAAGTAATTATATATGAAATGTATTATATTCAGTGGCTTCTCCTACTTCATCAGGAAGTGGTTATATTGTTATCGTTGACTCGTTGGATTGAAACCGTGCTTATTTGCACAGGTTTAACACAAGACTCCAATAATGCGCATTAATTAAATTCGCAACTTTGTATAAAAACTCGACTTCTATTACCGTCAAGCAGCTAAAACAGAGATACAAAGCATGTAGAGCAGTTATTCGAATAACTTGGTGCTTTATTTGTTCTGAGAGAGCATAGTTCATTTTTGTTGATTTGGGGTTTGTATTTAAAATGCTGAAGTAGATAGATCTGTCTCAGTGTTTCATAGAAAATCAAGAACTTCGGTTGGACTGATGAGCTTCTTGGTGACGCCAGACTCAAAAATGAGTTGCAAATGAAGACAAAGCTCTGTCTCAATGAGTTTGTTTTCCAAGGTGAAATTCGTCAATAGCAATTTCAGTTGAACTTTTCTTTCCCTTTCTTTCTTTGACATTGTACGCTCAACTTTCCCTTTAGCAGTTTCATGAAATGGGTCTTTCATAATCAAGTGTAATGAATGACCTGTAATGGTGAGGGGAAATGGATTAAAAATGCTTCTCTTCTCTTATGCCATTATACGATTGACACGGAAAGCGAAGGCATGGTGGGGTTCATGCAGGAGCACGGGTTGGTGGCTTAGGCATGTGATCTATCCGTGTACTCACCTTGCTATAGTTCAAGCACAAAGTTTCAAACAAGAAGCACCATAATCATCAAGCATCCAAACGTGGTATGATAATCACTGACACATCTTTAAACGCACATCCCTGCAGTTGACGGCGAAAAGTTGGACATACAGTAGCAGGTGAATCAGGCTCCGTTTCTAATGCCGCTGTCAGGATGTTATGATGGATAGCGGAAGGGATGTGTCATTACCCATCAGGCTCAGAGAGATTTCCACATCTACGAGTGTTGGCTCAATTGCGAGGAAGTAATGCAAATTGATCATGCTTCATTGGTCCTCTAATTGACGTTTGGCTTTGGTGACTGTTTTAATGGGACAAACACATGAGGCTTGTCGCCGGGGGGAAAAAAAACGCAATACTCAAAGGACTGGTAGAGTCATTTTTCCAGATTTCAAGATGCAATCAACATTACTCCACCATCAATTTATGCTTTACAGTGTACTCAGTTTCTTTTTATAAGGGGCACCCAGGTCTTCTAATGAATGAATAATGTCTATATACAATCTTTTGTACGGATAGTGATGGCATTTTGTCATATTTTTGTCTGTATTATGCAGCTAAAGATGACAGGCTTCGAATGATCTACTAGAGACCCTTTCCACAAACAGAGTGTTGATATGTTGTGGAAAATATCCAACGACCATTTAATACACAAATCGCAAATTAAAATCTACTATATTTGCATTAGGACAAAAAACAGCAATACATTTATATATTTAACAATTATATATTTATATAATTTTAGAAATATACTATAGCATATTGTTAAAGGCAGGGTAGGTAAAAAATTTATAAACAACTTTCTTCCAAATTTGTTTAAACTTTCTATATATATCAATGCATAATTAAAATGTAAGTACTCTGATAAAAAGAGTATACAAATCGAGTGACTCTAGACCGTATTAAACACAGCTCATTATTTCCATTCGGGACGAAACATAGGATTGGCTTAGGCGACTGTCACTCTCTCGCAACCCTTTTGCCACACATGACCTGCCCACTTGCGCGCGCACGTTTGATTTGAGGAATTCAAGAGGCACGGATCCTAGGAATACCAAAACAATGGCAGAGAAACAGCAAGCAAAATTCACAGTACCGGCCTATGCAGTTAGTGAAGGCAAACCAGGCAAAAAAGGAAGACAGTAACAGTACAAGAAAAGGCAATGAACAAAAAGTCTTTGGATAAACAAAGAAATAAAACGCGAGTTAATATTGGCGTGGCTTTCCAGCGATGGCGAGAACTGAGGGAACTCAAGGGGCTGAAAAGTGACTCCTTGATGGCTTTATTTCTGCTGGACAGGTAAATCTTTCTTTTTGTATTTTGATCATACATATTTTTTTGTTTATTTTTTCATGAAGCATGTGTCATTAGCACACGTAGCTGCGTAATATAGCTAACATAACATTACTTAGCGAGCCGTAGTAGAGACGATAAATAATCTATAGGAGCCCAGAAGGGAGGGGGTGGAGTGAATGGAAATAATGAGCTGTCTTTAAAACAGTCGTGAGAGGTCTACAGACACTCAATTTTTATACTTTCTTTTTCAGAGTACTTATATTTTAATTATGTATTGATACATAAATAAAGTTTAAACAAATTTGGAAAAAAAGTTTTTTATACATTTTTTACCTACCCTGCCTTTAATTAAGTTTTTGTTCAAAATATATTAATTTGTTAATTTATAAAATCAAAAACTCCATAAAAATTACTCCATAAAAAAAAAAAATCATAAATAAAAAAAGTAACTAATTGCATTACTTGGTTACTTTTTATGGAAAGCAATGTATTACTTTGTGTTACTTTTTGTCACCTGGGGCCCGTTCTTCGTACGTCGCTAACTCAGTTAGCTGGATTTGAATGTTGACGATTTGGCGTGATCTTGGATCATTTGGTTCTTCGAAGCTCATCCCGGAGCTGCTGTCATAGCAACAGGTCCGTAAGCTTAAACCTGCTCGGGAGCAGCTTATTTCATGTAAACAGGATTAGATCGCTACTTTTCAACCAGAACTGATACTCAAAATATGTCTGCTACCACCGCTACTTTATTACAAGTGTATCGTACTGATCCAGGGACAATAATTTAAAATAATAATCATTAAAAAAAATATTTAAAAATAATATAAAAATGCTGTGTAGTCCATAACAGCCTACTATAGACACAGCCAATTTTACTCACTGAAATATTTATTTGTCATAAAATTATTACTTCATAATTGTATTAGAGTCTTACAGACATGCTATACAGATAATAGAGTCGTGCATTATTTTGAGTGATGACTGCTATTATAAGAGTGGCTTGATGGAGCGCAGGAGATGCAGATAACATGATATTGACCCTTAAGAAACTTTCATTAATGCTGTCAACAAATCTAACAAATCTGTCCAAATATAAAATGAAATGAATAGATAATTTCTACATTGAAATAAAAATGTAAAGACTGTACAACTATTATAAATTGTGAATATAAATAATTGGGAATCATGAAAAAAATTCTAATAAAATAAAAACATGTATCTATTATCTGTTTCATGTATCTATTATAACATTTATGTAGTTTTGTTTGCTTGGCTGTTTCCTTATAAAAGTCCTTATGAAATTTGTCAAGTTTTTCGTCAGGTGTCGTTTTAAATTATATGACGTCATTACATTGCCGTCTGGCTGCCAGCCAATCGCTGCACTGCTGATCATGGTTTCGAGTATCGATACATATCCCCTTTTAAGCCAACACATGAACGCGCAATTATCTCAGATAACTCAATCCAGCGATACTAATCATACACAACAGTTGTGTTCGAAGAACCCAATTAGCCGGATCATGATTAGCACGATGATATCATCTTGGATGTGTCATTTGATCTCGGATGTAATAAGCGACGTACGAAGAACGGGCCCCTGGGCTGGGCTTGCTTATTTGTTTATTAAAACCGAGAACACAAGAACATGGTTCATATGATCTCTGTGGTTAAATTAGGAGACGTGTCTTTCCACCGCTCTGAGGTTACAGACAACTGCTGAGTAAAAACTTCGGTGAAGTGGAGAATTAGGGAAGAGAATAACAACCAGCACTGCAGGGTCATCTGTCTTACTTAAAGCCACTTAAACATGCTGGATAGTACTGTGGCTACCAAACCCTCATCTAAGATATAGATATACAAGTTTCAGAAAACCAACAATATACACATGACAGTTTTGGTGGGGGGTGATTATACATTTTGTCAGAATAGAATACTAATGTACTTCTTACTGCATACTATTAACTGTATGCCTAATAACAAACCATCTGGTAGTCTGGGTTTTCTTAGTAATGCATGTACTGTATGTAACACCTGCTTTGCAGAACTTGTGATAAACTAGATCAATGGGCCGATCAGAAGACACAGGAGTCGAAGGAGGCAGAGGTACACACACATGGACTTTTTTCCTTTTATATATCAAAAATGAAAGTATCAACAAACAAATAAAATAATGGATTTGAATCAACAATGTTTGAAAGAAAATAAATTGTACACAATTCAAAAGTGAATTTACCTTAGTTGCAGATGAAAACAATTACCCAAATTAAATACAAGAAAATATCAACCAAAAGAAAAGTAACAGACGTTTAGTTCCTTTCCTTTCCCTTTTCAGCTAGTTAATTTCTATTTTGAGTTTCCTTATAATCTAGAATTTATTTTATTGCTTTTTAACCTAATTTAATTACACCTAATTGGCAGATTTATTAGTTATTTACTAGTTTAGATGTATCTCTTTCGTTTCCTAATTTCAGTGTAATTCTTTTTTTGAAAACAATCTTTTCACAATCCAAAATACATGACAATTTCTCAACAAAATGTTCACCAACAAAGTAAATTTACAATTGTGCTTTGTTACCCACAATAATAACGAAAGAAAATATGTAGGGGATATAGATCTCTTATCAAATCAAACGATTATTTTCAGTTCAAAGATTCTCAGTCCAAACAACAAAAAAAAATAGAAATTTCCCCTTTAGTTTTCAGAAAATGTCACTCCCAAAAAGAAATAAAAGATACCTCAATCCTTAAAGTCAAAAAAAAAAGAGAAGAACTCCTACAGATGGTCGACCTGCAGGAATGACGCAAATCCAAGGAAAGATGAGAAAAGTAGATCCAAGTTCGGTTTTCACGGGTGGCTCGCCATCTATTTCCTTCACTCGTCACACGTTTCGATGCATCCACACCAAAGAACGCAGTCCACAATACGAAAATCCAACTTCTAAACACATACATGCAAAATCTGGCCGATTCCTCTGTAAATTAACTTTTTTTTTGTTTGTCTCTCTTTCCAGATTTCCCCAGATGAACCACGCTAGTTTCGTTAGTGTTAGCTTAGCCTAACATCTACAGAATCAACAGGAACTCTACCCAGGTAAGTATCTAAACAAACGCTTCTCAATCAGTGTAGTTGTAACAATAAACTGATTCTCAATGAAATTCTAGGTTTTCTTTCAGGTATTTCACCATTAATTCTCCTAATCACTGTTTCTCCTCTCTGTATTGTTTCTCTGTTTTTTCCGTTCTGCCCTGCGCACAGGGAGGCGGAGTCAGCGCTGCTGCCTGTGATCTCTCCTGATTGGATGCTTAACATCTGCAGCGCTACAGTATACACACTTTCCATTCGTTGCGATTTGCTGCAATAATTTACATATCACTTATATGAATAATAAAATGTATAATTTACATATTATAATAAACATTATAATAAACTATTACATTGTCATGAAGTTTTATTCTATTTGCTGTTCAGTCACATACATATTTAGTTAAATATGTAATTTTAGTGGGTTAATTGTTAAATATTTTGGACAAATTAACTTGAGCAAAGACTGCAAATATGCTAATTTGAGTCTGGGTTACACCCTCCCCTCTTAGAACTATGCAAGTCCCTTTGCATATCACCAATGGGTGCATACCCCCGAGTTAGGAGGTGTCCTATTTGAGAGGAATCTTGCAGGGACTCTGAGAGAGCAACATTTAGACCTTGAAGGAGGGATTGTACTATGGTCACAAGGGGATTTCCCAGTTCAGGGTAAGTTAGAATTTTGGGTCTCTCTTTATGTCGGGCAGACCTTCTCAGTTCAATCTCATCCTTCTCTGCATCATTTGTTTCTTCTTCATCAATTAGCTTTTCTTCAGTCGAACTGGATTCCAGGATGGATGATTCTCCATTATGATTCGGATCCTGCAGCTCCAAGGTAGGTGAATGACTCATATCAGCATCCTTTTCTCTTTCAGGTTGGACCTCAGGATTTTCAGGTAAGTCAGCTTTAGGATTCACAGGTTCACTCACAGGTAATTCATCAATGACCTGAAATTCCCTTTCAGGTAATTCACTTTGAGCTCCTCGGTTGATCTCTGAGCTTGCTTCAAGTGATGGAATTACAGCACTTTCCTTGTTTGAGTAAGTCACTCCAGAAGTATGAACCACAAAAGACTCATTCACAATATCAAGTTGAGGCATTGAACAATATTCTTCCTCTTCCTCAGAATTGGAGATTTCCTCTGTTTCCTCAGAATTTCTGCAAGCTGTCCTACTGCGAGTCTTGCGCTTGGGAACTGAACTCTGGGACTCACATTCCCGCATTTCAGATGGAAGAGTTCCACAAGGAAGTAACAAATCCCGGTGTAGTGTCCGGGTGGGTCCTGTTTGTGTCTCAGGGCACACTTTATACACTGGTAAATCACCATGTTGGTTTATGACTACATAGACTACTCCTTCCCATTTGTCAGCGAGTTTGTTCTTTCCCTTGAGTCGAACACTCCTGACCAAAACTCTGTCTCCCTTGTGCAATGTTGACGCTCTCACAGATTTGTCATAGCGGGTTTTATTCCTTTCAGCCATTTTCTTGGAATTTTCACTTGCAATGCGGAAACTTTCTTCAAGATGTGACTTGAGATTCTTTACATATTGTGAATGTGTTATTTCTCCTTTGCTCTTCAAGGGTAATCCAAAAGCCAGATCTACAGGAAGCCTAGGTTGCCGCCCGAACATCAACTCGTAAGGGCTGAACCCCGTGGTCTCATTGCGGGTACAATTGTAAGCATGTACAAGAGGTTTTACGTACTCTTTCCAGTAGCTTTTCTTTTTGTTCTCTAGAGTTCCAAGCATGCTCAACAATGTTCTGTTGAATCTCTCAACAGGATTTCCTCTCGGGTGGTATGGTGTTGTCCTGACCTTTTGCACTCCAGCTATTTCACACAACTCTTTGATTAGATGTGATTCAAAGTCAGGCCCTTGGTCACTGTGAAGGCGTTCAGGATAGCCATAATGGCAAATGAACTGCTCCCATAAACACCTTGCAACGGTTTTGGCCTTTTGGTTAGGGGTGGGCATAGCTAGTGCATATTTAGTAAAGTGGTCAGTGATTACTAACACATCCTTGGTGTTGCTTTGATCAGGTTCTAGACTCAGAAAATCCATGCACACAAGTTGCAAAGGACGAGTGGTAGAGATATTCACAAGAGGTGCAGCTTTTTCGGGTAAAACCTTTCTTCGTATACACCGACCACAGGTCCTAACTTTGTGCTCAACGTCTGAGGCCATCTTGGGCCAATAGAACCTGTTTCGAACCAGGTCTAAGGTACGATCAACACCCATATGTCCGAGGTCATCATGCAGAGATTTGAGAACATCTAGATGGAACTTCTCAGGTAAGACAAGTTGGTAAATAGTTTTCCCAGCAAAGTTCCTTCTTCTGTATAGGACTCCATCAAGTAACTCAAGGCGGTCTTTCTCCCTGAGGAGGTAAGGCAATCTGGGAAGAGCATTCCTTACAGTACTCGAAGGGGATTCTCCAGTTTGAAGTTGGGCAATAACCTCTCGGATGCAAGGATCGGCTAATTGAGCGCTTTGAACTTCAGCCTGAGAAAGATGAGGAATGATTGGTAGTCCTCCACATTGATCCTCTTGTACATAAGCGTTAGGTACAGCGGTTTCCTGCATTGCCAAAGAACTGACAAATGCAGGAGGGAAGTCATTCGGACACTCTGGCCATTGGATAAGACGACTTTCACAGATGGCTTTTACCACATCATCACTAAGTTCATGCTCATTCGAATTCTTGGTAAGTTGTTCAGTGAAATTAAGGATGCGGTTTTGTTCCTTCAGAGAGTTATCATCAGTCGGAAGCTTCTCGTTGGGTCGACGAGACAACCCATCAGCGTCAATATTCTGCTTTCCGGATCTATATTGCAGGGTGAAATTGTAAGTCGACAGTGCAGCCAACCACCTGTACCCAGTTGCATCAAGTTTAGCAGTAGAAAGAACATAGGTAAGGGGGTTACTATCTGTCACCACTGTGAAAGTGCCTCCATAAAGGTAATCATGGAACTTTTCTACCACTGCCCATTTAAGTGCCAGGAATTCTAATTTATGGGCAGGGTATTTGGACTCACTGCTCGAAAGCCCCCGACTCGCATAAGCGATAACTCTAACTTGTCCATCCTGCTCCTGATACAGAGCGGCACCCAGACCTGATGTGCTTGCATCGGTATGCAGGATGTATGATAACCTGGGGTTTGCAAAAGCCAGAACCGGTGCAGATGTGAGCTCCTCAATGATTAATTCAAACGCATCCTGACAAGCGGTTGTCCATCTGCCATTAAAGAGATCTTTAGGGTTCCGGTACTGGACATTACTCACTGACTTAAAGTTCCGCCGAGTAGGGGGGTACCCTGAAGTTAACTCATTTAAAGGCTTCACCTTCTTGGAAAAATCTTTGATGAAACGTCGGTAATATCCAACAAATCCGAGAAAGGAACGGAGTTCTTTCAAATTTTTAGGAACCGGCCAGGTTTTGACAGCTGCTACTTTATCGGGATCGGTTTTCACTCCTTGGTCTGACACTATATGGCCGAGGTACTTAACCGAGGTTTGTGCAAAGACGCATTTCTCTGGAGCAAGTTTAAGACCATACTCTTTAAGTCTATTTAGGACTCTAGTCAGCCTTTCCTCATGTTCTTCCAAATCCTTGGAGAATACTATGATGTCATCTATGAACACTAAGACCTCGCGAAGGTTTATGTCTGCCATACACTTTTCCATAATCCGCTGGAAGGTGCTTGGGGCGTTAGTGACCCCTTGTGGCATCCGATTAAATTCATAAAATCCTAGCGGGCATACAAAAGCTGTTTTTGCCTTGTCAGATTCTTCGACCTCAATTTGGTAATAACCAGATTTTAGGTCAAGTACTGAAAACCACTTAGATCCCGTTAAAGCCATGAATGTGTCCTCAAGTTTGGGGAGTGCATACGCATCCTTGATGGTCTTTTGATTTAATTTCCGATAGTCAATGCATAACCGGATGTCGCCACTCTTCTTTCTGACTACCACAATGGGAGAAGAGTAAGGTGATTGAGATTCCCGTATGACTCCCACATTGAGTAATTCCTGAAGGTGTTTCTTAACTGCTTCAAAATCCTCCGGATGTATAGGCCTTGCCCGATGTTTAAAGGGCATTTCATCCACAAGATTGATCCGATGCTTGACCTTATCGGTGCACCCAAAGTCTTGAGGATGCAAGGAGAATACCTCTGGCATTTCTTGTAGCCGCCTTGTAAGTCTGCTTTTCCATTCTGGCGAAATGGGTGAATCACCAAAGTTGAACTTGAGAACAGATGTTGGAATGGGTTCTACTACACTCCCATGGTCGGACTGCTCAGAGCACACAGACTGGATCGCCTTCAATTCAGCAACCACACATCTAGGAGGAATTGTAATGTCGTGTGTGGTAGAATTGGCAACTACAACGGGCACATAACAATGTCTGTTGTCTCCAAGTGTGACCATGCATGTCTTGACGATCAGACCACAAGGTAGAGGGGAACAAGACGGGTGTTCCACAACTGCCCACTTGTCTAAATGTGAACCGGCAACAGAGGCTGCTCCACAGAGGACTGCACTTTGGCCGGCTGGAATCACCTGTGAATGATTCTCAGATACGCGCACTAATCCCACGTTTCCTTCTACATTCTGCTTCAGGCGCATCTCCAACATCTTAAGCACTTGCTTATATCCATAAGTGGGAGAAAAGTATTGAGTCTCTTGTTGTGAAAAGTCCTTATACAGGTTGTCCAAAGTGTTCGTGCCGATCAACACTGAAGGCTGAGAAGTGGAGGGAAGATCAGGGACAATCAAGGCTAAGGTAAGTACCTCTGTGTCAACTCCCACAAAGTCCTTGGGAAAAGTGATGATCAGCTCAACATAACCGAGGTAAGGGACGTTTTGACCATTTGCTCCCTCAACTTCCAAAAGATCATTTAAGGAATTTATCGGCTTATTGTACAGATTCTCATTGTAGAAGGATTTTGTTATGGTAGTGACCTGTGAACCAGTGTCAAGCAAGCAGTCACACATCACACCTGCAACATCTACTTGTGCAGTGCATTTTGCTCCAATTAACCCCCTAGGTAAAACAGATTGGCGTGGTTTCACTTGTGCTCGGGCTGACAGTGCCCTAACAGACTTGGGACACCCTGAATCAATCCCAGTTCCCATTCGTCCCGCAACAGGAACTGCAGTCAGTTTAACTGGGGCTTAGTACTGCTATTACTAAAGTCCCATTCACGCTGTCTCTTTGCAAGTTCATTCCGCTTCTCTGACACCAAGGCTGGATTCGGGTCATTGGAACAAGAACTGACAATGTGCCCATCCTCTCCACACCTAAAGCAATAACCTGGCTTTGGTCTAGCTGTCTGGGATGTGTCTGGAACTTTGGTTTTTTCCTTAGGACTGATGGTACTCTGCTTATTTGAGGACTTAACCATGTTTGACTTGGGGTTTGGTTTGTCTTTAGACTGCTTCGAGGTTAATAATGCAAGCTGATTTTGGAGTTCTGCTATCTGACTTGCCAACTGAGCAGTAACAGAATTAAATTGAGCCACATCATCTCTAGTGGTCGTTTGAGACTGCATCACGGCACGCTGCTTAACACTTCCCAAATGTTGTTTCATTCGTACACTTTTGGAAGCATGCTTGCTCTCCTCAGTTCGCAATAAGGTCATTAGCTCTGCAAAGGATGGGGGTGAATGCTTTTTCTGCTCTAGTTGCAACTCTAGAATCAAGGAATTTTCCCAACATCCTCTGCAAAACTGCTTAAGTAGATGCTTGTCAACCTCTGAGCCAAGGACTCCACCACGGCGCATAGTGGTCTGTAACGCAACATGCAATCGTTGCAAGTAAGCAGATGGGTTTTCTCCCGGGTTCTGGAATATATTCAGGAACTTGGCGAATAACTCATCACCATCTTCAATGGGCGCGAAAGCAGAATCAAGAAGCTGAATGTAAGTTGAAGGTGATGCTGACGGGCCAACAGATTTTACTATGTCTGCTGCCGGGGAAAGAAGGCTCTCACAGATTCTGCGCACTCTGTGGAAATCGGAGACTGTTGGATCTTGGAAAAGTAGTTCAGCGCTAGTGCGCCAAGTTTCATAATCAACCTCGTTGGGTGGATGGGGAGTTCGCCCAGAGAAAACACGGAGTCGTAACGGTGAGTTTCCAGGTATGACTAAGTCACTGGTGCGTACAAGATGCTCCACTACAACTTTCTGCACACCAGGTGGGTTTAAATCACTGACAGTGATTGACGGGGATTCTGGGCTTGTGGCTGACACTTGTGGAACAGAGTGATGTCGTGCAGCATTTATTGGCGTCTGAGACGGCTTAAGAGAGAACTCAGTCAAAGATGGATCTGCTGAATGAGCAGGTAAGGTATCACCAGCAGAAGAAACAGGTACAGGACATGGGTTTGGCACCACGCTCTCGTGAATATGAGCCAACATGCCCTTCAATACATCCTCGAAATTCTCTCCACTGCGACTTGCCAGCTCTTTCAGCTCATTGAGGTAAGTTTGAGTTGTGTTACGTCCCAGCCTCTCAACATAGACATTTGATAAAGCGGTAACATGGAACGAGACATCAGGATTATTCTTTGCTTGCTGGATATATGGTAGCACTGTCTGAAGGTTTTGCACTGCCAGTCCAGAGTTGAACTCAACTATCAAGGACCTCTTTGACTCTAAGCTGGGATCACTTAATGGGATGATTCTGTTAATTGACCCGTACTGTTTTACAAAGTCCAATATTTCCTCATCCACTTCAGTCTCAGTTAGGCCACTGATTAGGACTGCATTTGGGACTTTTACACCCTTTTCCTCTATAACGTCCATCTCTTTGAGTTTTTTTTTTCAGTTTGGTTGATTCCTACACTTATCTCTTGTCTTTAGTTCTTATTTTCGTTTTCTTTCTTTGTCTTTTTTTTTTTTAAAGGAAACTCTAGAATTGAAGGTATTGGTTAATGTGTGTGTCTCTCTCTGTCTCCTGGCTGCTGGCTCGCCATAAATATATGTAACACCTGCTTTGCAGAACTTGTGATAAACTAGATCAATGGGCCGATCAGAAGACACAGGAGTCGAAGGAGGCAGAGGTACACACACATGGACTTTTTTCCTTTTATATATCAAAAATGAAAGTATCAACAAACAAATAAAATAATGGATTTGAATCAACAATGTTTGAAAAAAAATAAATTGTACACAATTCAAAAGTGAATTTACCTTAGTTGCAGATGAAAACAATTACCCAAATTAAATACAAGAAAATATCAACCAAAAGAAAAGTAACAGAAGTTTAGTTCCTTTCCTTTCCCTTTTCAGCTAGTTAATTTCTATTTTGAGTTTCCTTATAATCTAGAATTTATTTTATTGCTTTTTAACCTAATTTAATTACACCTAATTGGCAGATTTATTAGTTATTTACTAGTTTAGATGTATCTCTTTCGTTTCCTAATTTCAGTGTAATTCTTTTTTTGAAAACAATCTTTTCACAATCCAAAATACATGACAATTTCTCAACAAAATGTTCACCAACAAAGTAAATTTACAATTGTGCTTTGTTACCCACAATAATAACGAAAGAAAATATGTAGGGGATATAGATCTCTTATCAAATCAAACGATTATTTTCAGTTCAAAGATTCTCAGTCCAAACAACAAAAAAAAATAGAAATTTCCCCTTTAGTTTTCAGAAAATGTCACTCCCAAAAAGAAATAAAAGATACCTCAATCCTTAAAGTCAAAAAAAAAAGAGAAGAACTCCTACAGATGGTCGACCTGCAGGAATGACGCAAATCCAAGGAAAGATGAGAAAAGTAGATCCAAGTTCGGTTTTCACGGGTGGCTCGCCATCTATTTCCTTCACTCGTCACACGTTTCGATGCATCCACACCAAAGAACGCAGTCCACAATACGAAAATCCAACTTCTAAACACATACATGCAAAATCTGGCCGATTCCTCTGTAAATTAACTTTTTTTTTGTTTGTCTCTCTTTCCAGATTTCCCCAGATGAACCACGCTAGTTTCGTTAGTGTTAGCTTAGCCTAACATCTACAGAATCAACAGGAACTCTACCCAGGTAAGTATCTAAACAAACGCTTCTCAATCAGTGTAGTTGTAACAATAAACTGATTCTCAATGAAATTCTAGGTTTTCTTTTAGGTATTTCACCATTAATTCTCCTAATCACTGTTTCTCCTCTCTGTATTGTTTCTCTGTTTTTTCCGTTCTGCCCTGCGCACAGGGAGGCGGAGTCAGCGCTGCTGCCTGTGATCTCTCCTGATTGGATGCTTAACATCTGCAGCGCTACAGTATACACACTTTCCATTCGTTGCGATTTGCTGCAATAATTTACATATCACTTATATGAATAATAAAATGTATAATTTACATATTATAATAAACATTATAATAAACTATTACATTGTCATGAAGTTTTATTCTATTTGCTGTTCAGTCACATACATATTTAGTTAAATATGTAATTTTAGTGGGTTAATTGTTAAATATTTTGGACAAATTAACTTGAGCAAAGACTGCAAATATGCTAATTTGAGTCTGGGTTACATGTACTTCCTGAAACTTTGCTAATCGTGAATACTACTGTGTAATGTGCATTTTATTTTTTTATTTTTTTGACAGACATCGATGCTGTGTTATTCAAATGATGTGGATTTGAAAACAGATGGATCATAGGGTAATATATCTTTATTTCTTAGGCAGCAAGTATTCAGTGAAGTGATTGATTCCCATGAGTGTGTTCTGTTGATGTTTTTAGTTCTAATATTCCAACTGACAGCCAGCTTGAGTTTTTGACTGATGTGATAACGTGCGTAAGGTATGAAAATATGTAATATGAAAATAAGATTTTTCAAATAAGAGTAATTATGAAATATGGTGGAGACATTCAAAATGCTTTTTGCATACCTCATTATACATATTTTAATGAATAGAGTTTATTTTGTGGCTTCAATAAATTACATGTTTAATCAGAGACTGACATGTTTGGCTTTCTGATTTCTGACATTTGGAATTCTGATGGCATTAATGTGTTACATGTGGCTGTCTTAAATTCATTGCCTTTTGAATATCAAGTTATTTATTAATTAATTAATTTAGTAATTATTTACCAGAAGAATAGGGGTTTTGTTGTTTATTTTCTCCCATAACAAAATCTTTTATTTAAACACAAGAAAAAGTAGATCCTTTTAGGT
Source organism: Carassius carassius (assembly GCF_963082965.1). Taxonomy (NCBI): domain Eukaryota; kingdom Metazoa; phylum Chordata; class Actinopteri; order Cypriniformes; family Cyprinidae; genus Carassius; species Carassius carassius. Next base: position 17,695,426 of record NC_081802.1, read on the forward strand.
TAGTTAGCTTTATCAGAATAGAATATAGTTATGTTTGATATGAAAAAATTACAATGATTAAAAGCATTTTGTTTAGTTTTTTTATACCTGATTTTGTACCAAATATACAAGCCTTAATTGTAAAACTTGCTAGTAAAGTACTTGTGTCTTTAAGAAAAACAAATTGCAATGTTACGCTGTCATTTTCAAGAACCATTATCTGGCTTTTTGATGAAGGTGGGGGGAAATACGGATTACTCAAACTTGGAAGATGTCCAAACATTATTTCTTTTTTTTTTTTTTTCTGCAGAGCTCATTAAATTTTAAAGAATTTATTTTATGCCCAGTCTCGGCAGAAATCGCTGCGACCCCTAGCCCTTGGGCAAGTGTGACCTCTGAGTATCTTTACAACACTGCTGTTCATACACACATGAATGAGGTATTAGCTTAAGTATGTGTTTGCCAAGGTTCAACACTGAAATCAAGGTACAGTTATAGCCATAATTACAGAAATTAAATGTTTTACATCTAGGGATCTGCAGAAATATGGCATTATTGTGTTTTGCATCAATTTGTTCATCCCTTAAAGATAATTTTAAGTGAATGGGCAGCTGTAGTGAAAACACCCTAGGGTTTCATATGGAGAAAAAAAAAACTACACAAAAAAAACCTATGATGCTAATAAACCATAAAGGACAGATCAGGTAATTGGCACAGAACCGCTAGCTAAATGAATGCTCAAAGTGGATAGCATTGCTATTCAGTGATCATAAAACACTGGCCTCAGGTGCTTCAAATCAAATTAAAGCATTTTACAGGATTTTTATAAGAAAAAGACAGTATAGCCTACTTAAATGGCAACTTAAATTCAGACATTGTTCTGGTATTACTGACCTCCACATATCTGAATCCACTATAACTGCAAATAATGTAAAAACTGCACATAATGTAATAAGTATTGTGTTATTCATGTAACAAAATGTAACATGTAATACATCTCAACATGTAATACAATCTTGACATAATTTTTTTATTTTTTTATTTTATTTTGTTATTTATTTATTTATTTATTTAAAAGGGACAGTGCATATGAATGAACATAGCTTTTCAGATTACATTATGAGAAATGCATTACATTATAAACTGACAAACAAATATTGTAATATTGTCATATTTATATAATTGTGCTTATAATAAAGTATAAGCAGCCCAATTTAAGGGGCAGTCAAACTATTTGTGCTGTTATTTAGCCTCTCTCTCTCCAGAGCGCTAATGTAATTATGAACCGGAGAGTTTTCCAAATATGTTATTACAGTTTCAAATAAGGGTACTGTTGAGCTTTTGTTGTTGTTTTGATAGAGAGAGAGAGAGTGCTTAGCTCCCTAAACTGGGCGTGACATGATAAACTGCTTTTCTGTATGGATTTAATATGGAATGTTGCTTAAATACGGGAACAGTTGGCAATCATACTTTGCATGTTTTAAACACTTAGTTTATATTCTTATTTTGGCCATGATGTAAATGCACATCCTTGAAAGAGTACGGTTTGCTGACATATTTACTTTAGAGTCCACGTGCACCAGAAGTTGCTGCCAACTGGATTTCAATGTGGTGGCATATTTCCCTCCTCCTTGAACTGCCACCTTAACGTGGTGGAGGGGTTTGAGTACCCGAATGACCCTAGGAGCTATGTTGTCCGGGGCTATATGCCCCTGGTAGGGTCTCCCAAGGCAAACAGGTCCTAGGCGACGGGTCAGACTAAGAGCGGTTCACAAACCCCTTATGAAAAGATCACATAAAAGGACCGTGACGTCGCCCGGTATGGCGCAGCCGGGGCCCCACCCTGGAGCCAGGCCCGGGGTTGGGGCTCGTATGCGAGCGCCTGGTGGCCGGGCCTCTCCCCACGGGGTCCGGCCGGGCTCAGCCCGAAGGAGCGACGTGGGGCCGCCTTCCCGTGGGCTCACCACCTACAGGAGGGACTGTAAGGGGCCTGTGCTTAGAGAATCGGGCAGCAGTCGAAGGCGGGGGCCTCGACAGCCCGATCCCTGGACACGGAAACTAGCTCTAGGGACGTGGAATGTCACCTCACTGGCGGGAAAGGAGCCCGAGATTGTGCGTGAGGTTGAGAGGTTCCGACTAGCGATAGTCGGGATCACCTCTACGCACAGCTTGGGCTCTGGAACCACACTCCTCGAGAGAGGATGGACTCTTCACCACTCTGGAGTTGCCCATGGTGAGAGGCGGCGGGCTGGTGTGGGTCTGCTTATAGCCCCCCAGCTCAGCTGCCATGTGTTGGAGTTTACCCCGGTGAACGAGAGGATCGCTTCCCTGCGCCTTCGGGTCGGGGATAGGTCTCTCACTGTCGTTTGTGCCTACGGGCCGAACGGCAGTGCAGAGTACCCGGCCTTCTTGGAGTCTCTGGGAGGGGTGCTGGAAAGTGCTCCGACTGGGGACTCCGTCGTTTTACTGGGGGATTTCAACGCCCACGTGGGCAACGACAGTGACACCTGGAGGGGCGTGATTGGGAGGAACGGCCCCCCTGATCTGAACCCGAGTGGTGTTCAGTTATTGGACTTCTGTGCTAGTTACAGCTTGTCCATAACGAACACCATGTTCAAGCATAAGGGTGTCCATCAGTACACGTGGCACCATGACACCCTAGGCCGTAGGTCGATGATCGACTTTGTGGTCGTTTCATCCGACCTCCGGCCGTATGTCTTGGACACTCGGGTGAAGAGAGGGGCGGAGCTGTCAACTGATCACCACCTGGTGGTGAGTTGGATCCGATGGCGGGGGAGGAAACTGGACAGACTCGGCAGACCCAAACGTACTGTGAGGGTCTGCTGGGAACGTTTGGCAGAGCCTCCTGTCAGAGAGATCTTCAACTCCCACCTCCGGCAGAGCTTCGACCGGATCCCGAGGGAGGCTGGAGATATTGAGTCCGAGTGGACCATGTTCTCCACCTCCATTGTCGAAGCGGCCGCTCGGAGCTGTGGCCGTAAGGTCTCCGGTGCCTGTCGAGGCGGCAATCCCCGAACCCGGTGGTGGACACCGGAAGTAAGGGATGACGTCAAGCTGAAGAAGGAGTCCTATTGGGCCTGGTTGGCTTGTGGGACTCCTGAGGCAGCTGATAGGTACCGGCAGGCCAAGCGGACTGCAGCCCGGGTGGTTGTGGAGGCAAAAACTCGGGCCTGGGAGGAGTTCGGTGAGGCCATGGAGAAGGACTATCGGTCGGCCTCGAAGAGATTCTGGCAAACCGTCCGGCGCCTCAGGAGAGGGAAGCAGCGCCCTACCAATGCTGTTTACAGTAGAGGTGGGGAGCTGTTGACCTCAACTGGGGATGTCGTTGGACGGTGGAAGGAATACTTCGAGGATCTCCTCAATCCCGCTGTCACGTCTTCCATTGAGGAAGCAGAGGCTGAGGGCTCAGATGTGGACTCGTCCATCACCCAAGCTGAAGTCACCGAGGTAGTCAAGAAACTCCTCGGTGGCAAGGCACCGGGGGTGGATGAGATCCGCCCTGAGTACCTCAAGTCTCTGGATGTTGTGGGGCTGTCTTGGCTGACACGCCTCTGCAGCATCGCATGGCAGTCGGGGACGGTGCCTCTGGGATGGCAGACCGGGGTGGTGGTCCCTCTTTTTAAGAAGGGGGACCGGAGGGTGTGTTCCAACTACAGGGGGATCACACTTCTCAGCCTCCCTGGGAAAGTCTATGCCAGGGTACTGGAGAGGAGAATCCGGCCGATAGTAGAACCTCGGATTCAGGAGGAACAGTGTGGTTTTCGTCCAGGCCGTGGAACACTGGACCAGCTCTATACCCTCTACGGGGTACTGGAGGGTTCATGGGAGTTTGCCCAACCAGTCCACATGTGCTTTGTGGATTTGGAGAAGGCATTCGACTGTGTCCCCCGCGGCGGCCTGTGGAGGGTGCTCCGGGAGTATGGGGTCCGGGGCCCTTTGCTAAGGGCTATCCGGTCCCTGTACTACCGGAGCAGGAGCTTGGTTCGTATTGCCAGCAGTAAGTCAGACTTGTTCCCGGTGCGTGTTGGACTCCGGCAGGGCTGCCCTTTGTCGCCGGTTCTGTTCATGATTTTTATGGACAGAATTTCTAGGCGCAGCCAGGGGCCGGAGGGGGTCAGGTTTGGTGACAACACGATTTCGTCTCTGCTCTTTGCGGATGATGTTGTCGTGTTGGCTCCATCAAGCCAGGACCTTCAGCATGCACTGGGACGGTTTGCAGCCGAGTGTGAAGCGGCTGGGATGAGAATCAGCACCTCCAAATCCGAGGCCATGGTCCTCAGTCGGAAAAGGGTGGCTTGCCCACTTCAGGTTGGTGGAGAGTTCCTGCCTCAAGTGGAGGAGTTTAAGTATCTTGGGGTCTTGTTCACGAGTGAGGGAAGGATGGAACGGGAGATTGACAGACGGATCGGTGCAGCTTCTGCAGTAATGCGGTCGATGTACCGGTCTGTCGTGGTGAAGAAAGAGCTGAGCCGCAAGGCGAAGCTCTCGATTTACCGGTCAATCTACGTTCCTACTCTCACCTATGGTCATGAGCTTTGGGTCATGACCGAAAGGACAAGATCCCGGATACAGGCGGCCGAAATGAGCTTTCTCCGCAGGGTGGCTGGGCGATCCCTTAGAGATAGGGTGAGAAGCTCAGTCACCCGGGAGGAGCTCAGAGTAGAGCCGCTGCTCCTCCACATCGAGAGGGGTCAGCTGAGGTGGCTCGGGCATCTGTTCCGGATGCCTCCTGGACGCCTTCCCGGGAAGGTGTTCCGGGCGCGTCCCACTGGGAGGAGACCCCGGGGAAGACCTAGGACACGCTGGAGAGACTATGTCTCCCGGCTGGCCTGGGAACGCCTCGGTGTCCCCCCAGAAGAGCTGGAGGAAGTGTCTAGGGAGAGGGAAGTCTGGGGTTCTCTGCTTAGACGGCTGCCCCCGCGACCCGGCCCCGGATAAGCGGAAGAAGATGGATGGATGGATGGATGGCATATTTCCAACGGAAATGGAATATTCAGTAGAGGGCGGGTTTTATTTTTTCACCCCTCCTCTCATCTCTCACTCACAGGAGGGGCATGGTTAAGCATATTCTGCCCAAGGTGTCAAACTGACATCATCAGATAAGGAATGCTAGCCTGGGAAAACCCAGACTACTTCCGGCGAATTTCAATTCTCTCTACAGAATAGTCTGGCAAAGAGGACTATCTAGCTCGTTTCTGTGCCGCCGAAATCGCGGCACCAATCAGAAACGTTGAGGCGGGGTTTACACGATGAAGACAGCACAGCGACGGTAAAGCAGATTTTGTACATTACAAAGATGGATGCTGCAGAGGAACATTCGTTCGAAACTGCTATCGCGTCTGTTTTAAGTGATTTAAACTTTAACTTTGCATTAAAACCCGAGCAAAGAACAACACTTGAAGCCTTCATATCTAAAAAAGATGTTTTCGCTGTCTTACCGACTGGATTCGGATGGATTCGCTCTGCATACGTCATCTCCTTCATCGCTCTGATTGGTTTTAGGTCTATCCAATTGCGCCCAGAGGCATTTGAACGAGGTCCGTCGGTGACGCCCCTTTAGAAACGAGACATCTAATAGGCTTTGCCAGACCCTAACTCAGTTTCAACTGAAAAGGGTCTGGTTTTAACCAGGCTAAAGGAATGCCATTCCAGAGTGCAAATGATCAGATTTTGATTAAAGAATAGGAAATATATATAAATATATATATTTTTTTTTCAGAGGATTAATTTAAGACTAGCAATGTGCACTAACAAAATAAATATTGTAAATTTTGATTTCATGTGGACTTTAACATTGATAATGTCCGTGGTATGATGACAATGGCAGTGGTTACATATACATATATTTTAATTGATCAAAATTATTGCTAAGAACAATTCAGTTGCGCTTCTACTAAATTATTATTATTATTATTATTATTTTTTTTTTTTTTTTTTTTTTTTTTTATGAACAAATTTGGAAAACACTAAGTTTCCAAAGTCTAATGTAGTCTGGGATAGATTGCGTTATCTGTCTCAGGCAACAACAGCACAGAGTTAAATGAACAATTCTTCATTTTAATACAAGTTATAACATGAATGTACATCAGAAGATACGTTGAAAAATAAAGAACAACTTACAATCACGTATCATTTCTGTGCCTAAAAGTGTTTTTAGCCAGGGAAATCATCAGTATAACAGCCTGTGAAGGATGTGTCAGTAACATGACATTTATTTATCTCAGGAAGATAAAACCGTCTAATCATATCGCCAAAATTATAAATACATTAGGCCTATACATTTATACATCTAAGTTTGAGCTGTTTCAACTAAAATAAACTTGCTCTGACTGATCTTAAAATATATCTGTGCCTTTATTTTGTCTCAAGATGCACACCGGTAATGTTTTTTTTTTTGTATAAGGCATGTTATAAAAAAAAAAAAATATATATATATATATATATATATACACTTAAATGTTCTAATTGAACTATGGCTTAATCCTGGCTTAGTCTAAGCCCTGTCTGTGAAACCAGGCCTATATCTAAAAAATTAAGCATGTCATAATCACAAAATTAGTAAGCATTTATATATATAAAAAAAGAAACATAGAGCAGGTTAGAAACCCAGTGATTCAATGTATCGAAAAATAATGTAGGAACAAGATTTTGTAAAAAAAAAAAAAACTTATAAAGACGCTACTTGTGGTTTCTGGAGTCATTTTTGTGTGAAAATTTTACTTCTGCATATGAAAAATGGCAAAACCCGAAGTGACGTAAGGGGAGGGAGTGTGGTCAGTTTAAAGGACACGCTTTTGGTGTTTTTTTGAAGCTTTGATTGTGTTTACAGTGTGCAATATAACATGTTCATGTTTCGCGTATAAAAAAACACTATTTTTCACACAATTCACTTATCTGTATACCGCTGTTTTCACTGTCATAAAAACGGCTGATGACTTCCTTGTTCTATGAAGTCCCTCCTTCAGAAATACGTAACGAGTTGTGATTGTGCCAGTGGTTCCTGTGTTGTGATTCGACAGCAGCTGAGCGCACGCGGCCCTCCTGGAAACGCGATTGGGCTAGTTTTGGACTAGTTTTGAGAAGCAAGTGGGCAGGATTTGTTTTGAAAACCTGGCAATCCTGATCTGAACGCACGTGCTGGAGATGTACTTCTAATCACAGGAGCGCCGTTAATGACGAGATGCGCATGAAAATTGCATTCGATTTTTTGCACAGCGCTAACATCTAGTTAACAAAGCTAAACAGCGTTGCCCTTTGTGTAATAAGTTACAGAAACTGTTAAATGCACCAACTTAAATAATAAAATACACTTACCAGTTGTGGTCCATAAACAAAACCTTCTCCAGACAAAGAGGGAACTGCTCCATCTTTCAAGAATAATCTTTGTGCGAATCCAGCATTAAACTGATTGAGATTGAGGAAGCTCACTGTCCTCGGGATAAAAATTTTCGGGAACCGATTTAAACATAAATTGTAGCCATTGATCTGTAAGTACAGCGTCCCTGGGAAGGCCACACAAATGTGATTGGACTTCGAGATGAAAATAACAAAAACGACATGGCGATAAACACAAACGCAGCTCTTCCTCTTCTACATCGGAGCGCAACAAGACCACGCCCCCTTATTTGTTTATTCATGTGGGAGGAGGTTAGTTAAAAAACTGGTTTAGTGACATCATTACTGCAGGAACTAGAGGGATGTAGTCCAAACCGGTCGTTCGTTGTAGGCGAATTCTGTTAAATAAAATATCTCGCTTGGCATTGAAGTTTGAGCTTTAGTATTATACAGATATTATTTATACTCTAACAACAACATTACACACTAACTAAAGTTTGAAACAGGGGATCACGAAGAATGGGACCTTTAAGCAATAGGAAAACAATGGATTACAATGATAGTTTGGAGGAAATTGTAAATATTTATTCATACTCGTATAACGACCACAGCCATACAATTATGAACCTGCTATGCAGCCAAGAGAGCAGGGACAGGCCAGGATTACTAATTAAAGTCGTGCCATTGATCCTGGTGACCACGTACTCACAATGAATAACTTTGCAAAGAGTTCTTTGTGTCATCACAAAGAGAGGCTATTCATTCCTTCGCAATAATAATAATAATAATAATATATTAAAAAAAAAAACATCAACACAGACTCACGAGACTCACCGGTGCATGCGCAGCGCTGACCTCATATGCCATTCCCCCAGAACTGCTTCGTTTACAACTGTGAGCGCAAACTAGATTAAAATGATTATTACGTTTTGAATATGGATATTTTTCTTACAAAAACACTTAAATTCGCTACGGAAGGCCATTTTTCAACCCCCGGAGCCCTGTGAGACACTTATTTTTAATGGATGAGCTTTTTTTATTAAACTTCTCTTGGACCGATGCAGTGCAACACGTGCTGAGTGGCATCAAACAGCTTGAAAGATCAAAGACAATTTTTTTAAATAACTCCAACTGAATTTGTCTGAAAGAAGGAAGTCATATACACCTAGGATGACTTCATGGTGAGTAATTTATGGCTTAATTTTCATTTTTGGATGAACTAATTCTTTAAAGACAACATGAAACACCATTCACAACCTATTTACAGCCATAATGTGATGTATTTCTAAGTAAAATTGAAAATGTAATGCAAAAATGAGATTAGGAATGTGTATTAAGAAAGTAAATGGTTCATTTTGATTACATGTTGAAGTTTTTCTACATTTATAGTATGTGGGGAGATCTTCTAATCTAAACTACTAATAAAAGTGGTTGACTTTCCCTCTCAGAACAAACTTTCTTCAAGGAGATACAGACAAAATATGACTTGGACAATGTCCTCTTATTATCTGAATGTCTTATTTACCTTTGTTTTCAGCCAGTCATTTACAAAAACTTTGTCACCTAAAGAGCGCAATCAATCTCAAAATCTGCACGAGCTGAGTGAAATAAACATGGATTCAGCTTACATTGCAGGTGGATTACAGTACAAAAAGCCTCTCAGTCTATAGTGTAGGACTTTTTCTCTCTCTCTGGCGCTACTAATGGAGTGAGGCTGGTTCATCAGTTATGCTGTCTGGGCTGTCACGGCAAATTTATGTCCTATGAGGATCAAACTGCAGTCCAACTACACAGCTTTAGGCCTGGCCTTTAGCTCGCTGGCTAGCATGTTCAGCTCAGCTTCCAAAGGTCATTAACTTGAGTCTTACTTGAGGCAACATGTGGGCTGTCAGGGAACGTTTCATTTTTTTATTTTTTTATTTTTCGTAAAATTGGAAACATTGGGGTTTCAAAACCTTGAAAGATATGGAGAATTTATATATTCATATTTATTTATTCCTCAGATGGAAAGCGATAAATGCAGCCAAATGCAATGTATTTTGCCAGAACGTATTCTGGCAGAAGTAATCTTTTCAATAGAAAAACTTGTACACTAGCCTTTCAGAAGCTAAAGGGTTTGGAGGCACCAGGCAATTTCGATCTCCACAAGCATATGGTCAAAATCAAAGAACAGCAGTAGGGAGTGTGTTGGATTTCATACTCTATAGTAATAAATTAATTCACTTATTCGACATCTGCTCTGTAGCCACATAGTAGAAATTATTCTTTTGAATTATGATTTAATTAATTCGAAGTTCTTAGTTCTTAAGAAGTGTTTAAATATTTCACAGTCTTATAGATCATGTTTATGACAAAAGTATTTTACACAATTTGTGAGGACCACGTTTATGATAAAAGTAAATATTATTGGTATTTTTCAAGAAATAAATAAATAAATTTTGAAAGTTTGAAATGACATGTGAGTGGAAATAATTATCGAGTGTTGCCATTTTTGGGTGATGTATATCGTATACCATTCATCATTCATGGGATATCTTAAACAATCTGTAAAATCCTGGTAATTTCCAAGAAAAAAAAAAAAAATATTGAATATATTGCATATACTGCATATATGAAAAACAATTGTATGCAGTTACGTCAATGGAGAAAAATGAAAAAAATTAAGATTGGATATTTTACAAAACTATTAAAATGCTATTTCCAAGAAAAAAAAACTAATATATTAAATAAATATATAAATAAACATATATATATATATTCAGTGCTGACATGCTCTTCAGTTATAAACCAGATCATACAATGCCCTCTACTGGGTAGAGATGATAATCAAATACAAACACAGAGCACTGCTGTGGATAACTTGACAAAACTCAACACAAACTTCACACAACTGCTGCATGATTCTTCAGGAATACGTTTATTCCTCAAATAGGATTTATTATATGAAGTGTTTGAATCGGGCCGCCAAACAGCACAGCAAATTGTTCTGTGTTGAACTGTCTTGTGTTGTTGTTCTGTTTTAATATTGGTCTATTTCAGTTATTATACGGCCTGTTATTGTTTTAGTGAACATCTGTTTGTCAGATTCAGATTATAAAAGTGCTCCCTCCTATGAAAACGACACGCTCCCTCCCGAACCCATTTCTCTACAGTAAGGCTTGGCAAGTAAGTTTGACATCGGGCCAAAAAAACTGTTTTCCATTAGATGGCGGGCCAGAACATAGTCAAAGTATATTTTAAAGGGGTCATATGATGCGATTTCAATTTTTTCCTTTATCTTTGGAGTGTTACAAGCTCTTGGTGTATGAAGAAGATTTGTAAAGTTGTAAAGACTAAAATCAAAAGAGGTATTCTTTATCAAAGTTAAGACTCTTCTACGTCCCCCTAAAACAGCTCATTCAAACACGCCCCCACATCTCTACGTCACTATGTGGAAATATTTGCGCAATGCCACCCAAATGTTCACGCAAAGAAAGCAGGTGTGGCTTGTTTACTCTATACAAATACGAGCTTCATCACTGTGTCTGTCACGCGACTCTGTTCCTCTTTCAAGCTTGAACTGATGGTAAAACTAAGGACATTATTAACTGTCTTTACATTTATTTTGAAAGATGAAGCCCGCGTGTAAGAGCCGTATTTCATATTTCAAAAGGTATATTTTCATATTTTTATTATGTAAATTTGATACAGTTATTATTTATGTTAATTAGTTATTTCCTGTTGAATATACTTCTTTACATTATAGTTGTTCTTACTGCGCATGTTCGGTAACTTCCATTTTGTAGCACATGTAAGAAAAGTTTGAAGCTCATGCAATAAGTGCAGATGGTCGTGGGAGAACACACAACTTTTGACCGTTTATCATAGCATAATTGCCTTATGAGTATAGTATCTCTACAAACAAGTTGTTGAGAAGACATCGCTGCACTTGGATTATGCTGTATGTAAGAACGTGATTCTTTGTTGATTTGGAAGAATAAACAGTGATAAACGAACTATGGATTTCAAGCGTGAATCAAGGCAAGAAGATACGCGTCAAAACTTGTGGAATAAATACCACATTCACATGTCCCTTACAAGTAAGTCAAAAGTTTTGTCCGTTATTTAAGTGTGTTTACAAGTGCGCACCTGAATGCACGTTAATGGAAGACCGTGCTTAAGACGTCAGAAGGACTCGCTTCGCTTGTTGTGGCCAAATAGTGCTGTGCAGGACATTGGATTTATGAATGAATGAAGATCGATCATATTACCGCTTGCAATAAGTGTTAGTTGTGTAACTTTGATTGTAAGTAAAATTGCACGTCTTGAAGTGTTACAAATGGCGGACAAAAAAGACGACGACGACGATGTTGTTGAGCGGTCTGAACGCAAAAGGGCGCTAACGGACAAGGGTTTGGAAGAGAAGCTTCACAACCAGATAAACGCCAGACGAGGCAAGTTGAGACAATTAACTGCAAAATCAAATGAGATTGAATTGCTTATGGAAAACATTTCCAACTTGAATGATGTTGAAAACAAGCAGTTTAAACTCTACAAACGGATGTTTGAAGAATTTATTGAAAGTAATGCAACAGTGCTGCTGTATTTGAAAGATGAAGAGCATGATGCTGATCAGGATTTCTGGTTTCAGCCTAAATTATTATGCTGCAAAAAGTTCATGGAAAAAGTGAAGTCATGGATTGAGGAAACTAAACAGTGCATTAAGATGTCTCAAATCTGTGATAATGAAGTCTCACCTATGGACAGTGTGTCAATGGTGTCATCCAGGACGGTCACGTCTAATAAGTCAGGAAGTGGAACAGCATCTGTTTCCAAAAAATCATCCATATCTACAGCATCATCAGCTCGTCTAAAGGAACAAGCTAACAGAGCAGCTTTGTTGGCTAAAGCAGCCGCTCTAAAAGAAAGACAGGAGTTGGAAATGAAAGAAGCAAAGTTAAAGGCTGAAATGGAAAAGTTGGAAATAGAAACGGCTCTTGCAATGTCTGATGCTAAAATTAAAGTGTATAAAGATTGTGAAGAACAACTACAGTATGCAGATCAAAATGTGGCCATCCAAGCAGCCAATGTAGTCATTCCAAAACAGGATCATTATGAATATGATGAATACAGTGTAAGATCAAGGCATGGTAAAATGCTATCACGTCCTGAAGCAGTTCATTCAAGTATACCTGCAAGTGTCAGACCTAAGAAAACAAACACTGCAAAGGAATGGTCAACACCAGTCAATGAAACATTGTGCGGTAACACTGATACATCAGAATTTCAAAGAGTGATGCAACGCCAGACAGACATCACAGCAATGCTTGTGAAGAACCAACAAATGTCTTGTTTACCTCAACGTGAGGTTACTTTGTTTCATGGAGATCCACTTGAGTTCAGATCTTTTATGAAGGCGTTTGAACATGCTGTTGACTGCAGAGTTGACAGTAGTGCTGACAAGTTGTACTTTCTGGAGCAGTACACTAGAGGTGAGCCCAGAGACATTGTCAAAAGCTGCCAGCACATGCCAAATGATCGTGGTTATGCAGAAGCAATGAGACTTTTGCATGAGAAGTTTGGAAATGAGTTGAAAATTGCGACAGCCTTAATGCAAAAGGCATTCAAATGGCCTGAAATAAAGTCAGAGGATGGAAAATCTTTAAGTGCATTTTCATTGTTCCTGGTTACTTGTCGCAATGTAATGGAGGACATTGAATACATGGATGAGTTGGATAATCCTACTAACATGAGGATTATTATCTCAAAATTGCCATACAAGTTGCGTGAAAGATGGAGAGCCCATGCTTACGAGTATGAGGAGCACAATAGAAGAAGAGCCAAGTTCATTCAGTTGGTTGAGTTTGTTGATCGCCAAGCAAAGGTAATATCAAACCCACTTTTTGGAGATCTGGATGCTTTGGCAGGTGATAAAAAACACACCAACAAGTCTTTTCAAGGAGCTAAGCTGAAAAGAGAAGGAAAAGGAAGTAGTAGTTTTGCAACTGACTTCAAACAGGTTGGCGAAACTCAAAAAGACTTGACAATGATGAAAAGCAACAGTGCGCCAGTTATCAGTGCTTTCACTAAACCTTGTGCATTCTGTGAGAAAAGCCATACATTGGAGCAATGTTATCAGTTTGGTGCTAAGCCATATAAAGACAAATTTGACTTTTTAAGAAAGAATGGATTTTGCTTTGGATGCTTAGTCAAAGGACACTTAAGCAAAGATTGTAACAGAAGAAGCACATGTCAGCTGTGCTCAAAGAGACATCCTAGTATGTTACACTTAACCACACAAGACAAGATTCCTGAGAAGGAAATGGTAAAAGTTGATAAAACTGAAGTTACCACTTTACCCACCACAATGAGTCACGAGACAAGTGCCTGCACTGGGGCCGGAGACGACTGTGTTCTTGCAATAGTACCTGTCAAGATAAAGTCAAAAAAAAGTAACAAGTGCGTGGAAGTGTATGCCTTTGTGGACCCAGGCAGCTCTGCTACCTTTTGCACTGAGGCACTAGCAAGACAGTTGAATGTCCAAGGCAGGAAAATTGACATGATGCTAAGCACCATGAACTCAAGCAAACGAGTGGAAAGTTACATGCTCACTGACTTGGAAGTGAGTGGATTGGAAGAGAACAACTTCGTTGAACTTTCCAAAGTGTTTACACAAAAGAGCATACCAGTTTCAATGGAGAACGTTCCACAGCAACAGGAAGTTGACAAATGGCCGTACCTCAGTGAAGTGAAGTTACCTCACATTGATGCTGGAGTGGAGATCCTCATAGGGAACAAGGAGTTCAAGCTTCTGGAACCATGGAGAGTAATAAATAGTAAGCACAATGGGCCATATGCAGTAAAGACTGCCCTTGGATGGATTTTGAATGGACCTCTTAGAGAACCTGAAGACAGCATGCATGGCTGTGCACAAACAAGCGTTACAGTCAACAGAATTTCCCTGGAGAGTGTGGAACAAATGCTGATACAACAGTACAATCATGATTTTCCCGAAAGAAATTGTGATGACAAAGCCGAATTATCACAGATAGATCACCAGTTTTTGGAGTCTGTATCTAATTCAGTGCAATTTTCTAATGGTCACTATTACATTGACCTTCCAATCAAGAAAACGATTGTCCAAATGCCTAACAATCGAAGTGCAGCTGTCCAGCGTGTGTTAAATATCAAAAGGAAATTAAAAAAAAATCACTCCTTTCATGAAGAGTACAAAAACTTCATGAATGGCATGCTGAGCAAAGGTTACGCAGTCAAGGTGCCTTCATCACACTTACGTCGTCAAGATGGTCAAGTCTGGTATATACCTCACCATGGGGTGTACCATCCTCAGAAGAAGAAGCTGAGGGTGGTGTTTGACTGTGCTGCAAGTTTTCAGGGAGTGTCTTTAAATAGTGAGCTATTACAGGGTCCAGACATGACAAATTCACTCATTGGAGTGCTCACCCGCTTCAGACAAGAGTCAGTTGCCATGACGGCAGATGTCGAAGCTATGTATTACCAGGTGAGAGTTCCTGAAAAAGACAGTGACCTGCTCCGCTTCTTATGGTGGCCAGATGGAGATGTCATCTCCAAGTGTAGCTAATTTCGCTCTTAGGAAGACAGCAGAAGAAAATCGCAGCAAATCATCTGTTGAAGCAGTTCACACAGTTCTTAAGAATTTTTATGTAGACGACTGCTTAAAGTCTGTTTCAAGTCATGTTGAAGCAATTGCCTTGTACAATGATCTCACAAAACTTTGTGCGAGCGGAGGATTTCATCTTACAAAATGGGCAAGCAACAGTCGTGCATTGTTAGCCTCTGTTCCTGAAGGTGAGAGAGTTGAAGATGCAAGAGAATTGGATTTGAGCCGGGATGCACTTCCTGCTGAGAGAGCATTAGGAGTGTTATGGTGTGTCAATTCAGATGTGTTCAAATTCAAAATCAGTGTGAAAGAAAGACCTGTAACAAGAAGAGGAATCCTGTCAGTCACAAGCTCCATCTATGACCCATTGGGCTTTCTTGCACCTGTCATATTGCCATCAAAGATTCTAATGCAGCAGTTGTGCAAAGAAAAGCTTGCATGGGACGACAACATTCCAGAACAGTGTGCAGAAAAGTGGATTGCCTGGTTACGAGGGCTAAATCAATTGACTGACTTCAGTGTGCCAAGATGCATTAAACCTGTTGACTTTGGAGTTTCAACTTCCGCACAACTACATCACTTCTCAGATGCTAGCGAAGTGGGATATGGAGTTGTGTCATACCTCAGACTGTTAAACACTGATGGACTCGCACATTGTGCCTTCATGATGGGGAAGTCACGTGTGGCGCCGTTGAAGCAGACCACCATTCCACGTATGGAGTTGACTGCTGCAGTTGTTGCTGTTAACACAGACAAAATGCTGAAAGATGAACTGGAACTGGAATTGCTTGAATCTGTATTTTGGACTGATAGTACCACTGTTTTGAGATATATTGACAATGAAGGTCTGCGTTTCAAAACGTTTGTGGCCAACAGGATTGCCGTTATAAGGGAGTCGACCAGACCACAACAGTGGAGGTACGTCAACACCTCAATGAACCCAGCTGATTGTGCATCCAGAGGACTTACTTGTGAAAAGTTCATGAAAAACATGAGTTGGATCCACTGTCCTTCTTTTCTCAAAGAACCAGAGAATAAGTGGCCTGAAACAAATCATGACTTATCAACAAAAATGGATGACAGTGAGGTTAAACACTTAGCTTCAGTGAACCTTGTGTGTGCAGTGGATGGCACAGATGCTGTGAACAATTTGATCAATTATTACTCTGATTGGTACAAATTAAAGAGAGCTGTGGCATGGATCCTTCGTTTTAAGGAGATAATTATACAGCGCAGCAAAACAGCCAAAGACAAAGAAGTTCAGAGTTGTGAGACAAAACCCACAGCAGAAAACTGCAAAGCTCTAACAATGCAAGACTTAACAAGGGCTGAAAATGAAATCATCAAATTCAGTCAAAGTCAAGTATTCAAAGAAGAAATTTCTTCATTGCAAAAAGGTAATCCATCTGTTAAAAAGAACAGTTGCCTTTCTAAACTAGATCCAGTACTTCAGGATGGATTGCTGAGAGTTGGCGGTCGTCTTGGTAAATCTGCAATGCCTGAGCATGTGAAGCATCCTATCATTATACCCAAATATTCACATGTCACAACTTTAATCTTAAGAGACATTCATGAGAGAATTGGACATTGTGGAAGGAACTATATGCTTTCAAAGTTGCGACAAAAATTCTGGCTTCCTTCTGCAAACTCCATTGTCAGGAAGTTTCTCTCCATATGTGTGACATGTAGAAAGATTAGAGCAAAGGCTGTAGAGCAGAAGATGTCAGAGCTGCCACATGACAGAATAATGCCAGATCAACCACCCTTCACCAATGTTGGAGTAGACTACTTTGGACCGTTTGAAGTCAGACAAGGAGAGGGCAGGTGTCAATCATGAGAAGTGACAACGGTACTAATTTCATTGGTGCTGAGACTGAACTGCGTAAGGCCATTCAACAATGGAACCAATCAAAAATCGAAAGCACTCTCATGCAGAAAGGAATACAATGGATATTCAACCCACCTTCTGGATCTCATTTCGGTGGAGTATGGGAAAGACAGATAAGGTCTGTTAGAAAAATCCTGAGATCTGTGCTGAAAGAACAAACACTTAATGATGAGAGCTTGCATACATTCCTGTGTGAAGTGGAAGCAATAATAAATGACAGACCACTTACCATTACAATCGATGATCCAACAGATCTTGAACCCTTGACACCTAATCACCTGCTATTAATGAAAAGGAAACCAGCCTTACCGCCTGGACTTTTCCAAAAACAAGATGTATATGCACGGCGCAAGTGGAAGCAAATTCAGTATCTTGCTGACCTATTCTGGAAGCGATGGGTGCGTGAATATTTGCCCTTACTCCAAGAGCGTCAAAAATGGAATCAAGTAAAGAAAAATCTGGCAATTGGCGATGTCGTCCTGATAATAGATGACTCTTCACCAAGAAATTCATGGGTCTTTGGTAGAATCATGAAAGTATTTCCAGATAACAAAGGACTGGTAAGACGTGTGTTGGTTAAAACTAAGACCAATACATTGGAAAGGCCTGTTGATAAGTTGTGCCTTATCTGTGAAATGGACTGTTAAATACTCTTCAATATCAAGGACTGTTTCTATGCCACACAAAGAAATGGACAGTTCAAAATTGATAATGGGCACTTAAAGTTTCTAAAGTGATGTACAATGTAAATATTACTTCAGTTTAGGTAATTGTCAGTCTTCCTGCCTGTCAATTAGGGGCCGGAAATGTAAGAGCCGTATTTCATATTTCAAAAGGTATATTTTCATATTTTTATTATGTAAATTTGATACAGTTATTATTTATGTTAATTAGTTATTTCCTGTTGAATATACTTCTTTACATTATAGTTGTTCTTACTGCGCATGTTCGGTAACTTCCATTTTGTAGCACATGTAAGAAAAGTTTGAAGCTCATGCAATAAGTGCAGATGGTCGTGGGAGAACACAAAACTTTTGACCGTTTATCATAGCATAATTGCCTTATGAGTATAGTATTTCTACAAACAAGTTGTTGAGAAGACATCGCTGCACTTGGATTATGCTGTATGTAAGAACGTGATTCTTTGTTGATTTGGAAGAATAAACAGTGATAAACGAACTATGGATTTCAAGCGTGAATCAAGGCAAGAAGATACGCGTCAAAACTTGTGGAATAAATACCACATTCACATGTCCCTTACACCGCGATTATGGAAAGCGGTGTTACATTTCCAACAAGTGCTTGAGGTCTTCGGCCAATCACAATGGACTGGGTCAGTTGGCCAATCAGAGAAGACTGTGCTTGTCGGAAGGAGGGACTTTTTGTGTCACGGTTGTTAGAACACTTGCATTTGCTTCCTCGCCCATTCTTATCATTACATTCTGTAGAAAATGATGCGGTTTAGAGAGGCAATAACAATAATGTACAGTATTTTAAAAATTTTGTTTTTTTGAACATTAAAGCATGTCAACATATTCTGTTACACCAAATACACAAAATAGTGATATTTAAAAAAAGCATCATATGATCCCTTTACGAAATTAATTGATGAAAATGCAACTAGAATTACAGTGTCTTTTATGATAAATCCTGTAGTAGGACAGTCATTAACAAAAAGCCACATTTGGGTCTCGTTGTCCAGGTTTTACACTGGATGCATTAATCAAGCTAGGAGTACTGACGCGTAACCTGGCAAGTATCCTCATTCACCAACTTGCAACAAAATAATTGGAAATGGCACAATAGTTCACAGCGAAAATAAGGCATAACACCACAAGTGTTATGTTATAGGGACTACTGAACAGACATTTATAAGTTGATTTTAAAATGCTAAGTATTTAAAATTAAAATAAAGCTATGTAAACACTTACAACACTATAAGTGTGTCCCATCAGTTAATGAAAAGTTTGACACACACTTGTGGTCTTTATTCTCACTTGGGCCAAATACAATACGTCGTAGAAGTAGTCAAGTGCAATGACCACAAGTGTGGGTATTTGGACAAGGCACCAGTCTAAGCATGCAATGGCGCTTCACCCCAGGGTGTGCACAAGCACACTGGGTGTCAGTCCGTGCCAGATGCTGCTTCATGGCACAACTGAAGCAGAAGACACGTCAAGTCCTTTGCATGAATTGTGTTTAAACTACGCAGAACACACAGTCCTAAGCACAGACTCGCCAAGTGAAGATTTGGCCGTACTGAACTCACCTTTCCGTCGTGCAGCTGCAGACACATCGACTGACTGATGGGTGCCAGAGAGAGAATCCAACGCATATGCAGATGAGAATCTTAAGAACGCCGCTCACTGTGATGTCACTAAGGTGAGTTACACCGAAGTTATAAAATAATAATAATTTTAATAATAATAGCATAATTATGAAAGTATGTCGTTTTTAATAGTTTTTTTATTGATTTACTGAAAACATTTACCACAAATATCATGCATATATCATCTGCCTCGATTGTGTTCGAGGCAGAAATGTAAATCAGCCTATTGAAAAGGCAAAAGACACTTTTTTTTCATTATTCTGTGTTTAGCAAGGTTATCAAAATATGAGATAGACATTTTTAAGGTTTTTATTATGCATGATGAACTATTTCCTTCTGAGATCAACAAACCTGTTGAGATAAGGGGAGACTTTTATCTTTTGCTTATTTCAATGAAAATGCTTCAAAATTATTTTATGTTTTTGTTTTTCAAGGGTCTGGGAAGGAAAGAACTTAGCCTTCAGAAAATGTTCATTCACTTCAGAAGGTCTAACTAAATATTATATGAGCCATTTTATTTTCTATTCATTTTAAATGAGGTTTGAAAGTTACCCCGCTACCAAAAATGGGGACACACCAAAATAAAAACCCTGATATATATATATATATATATATATATATATATATATATATATATATATATATATATATATATATAATTTTTTTTTTTTTTTTTTTTTTTTTTTTTCAATTGCATACATTTTATAGAGGGAAATAAATCTTTCAATATTTTTGGTATCATGTCAAGTCAAGTCAAGTCACCTTTATTTATATAGCGCTTTAAACAAAATATATTGCGTCAAAGCAACTGAACAACATTCATTAGGAAAACAGTGTCAATAATGCAAAAATGATAGTTAAAGGCAGTTCATCATTGGATTCAGTGATGTCATCTCTGTTCAGTTAAATAGTGTCTGTGCATTTATTTGCAATCAAGTCAACGATATCGCTGTAGATGAAGTGTCCCCAACTAAGCAAGCCAGAGGCGACAGCGGCAAGGAACCGAAACTCCATCGGTGACAGAATGGAGAAAAAAAACCTTGGGAGAAACCAGGCTCAGTTGGGGGCCAGTTCTCCTCTGACCAGACGAAACCAGTAGTTCAATTCCAGGCTGCAGCAAAGTCAGATTGTGCAGAAGAATCATCTGTTTCCTGTGGTCTTGTCCTGGTGCTCCTCTGAGACAAGGTCTTTACAGGGGATCTGTATCTGGGGCTCTAGTTGTCCTGGTCTCCGCTGTCTTTCAGGGATGTAGAGGTCCTTTCTAGGTGCTGATCCACCATCTGGTCTGGATACGTACTGGATCCGGGTGACTGCAGTGACCCTCTTATCTGGACACAGACTGGATCTGGTGGCCACGGTGACCTCGGAACAAGAGAGAAACAGACTAATATTAGCGTAGATGCCATTCTTCTAATGATGTAGCAAGTACATGAGGTGTTATGGGAAGTGTTTCCGGTTCCGGTTTACCTAATTAATGCAGCCTAAAAATCCTTTAACGGATTTGGATAATAAAAGCATATTAGTATGTTATGTGTATGCCAGGTTAAAGAGATGGGTCTTTAATCTAGATTTAAACTGCAAGAGTGTGTCTGCCTCCCGAACAATGTTAGGTAGGTTATTCCAGAGTTTAGGCGCCAAATAGGAAAAGGATCTGACGCCCGCAGTTGATTTTGATATTCTAGGTATTATCTAATTGCCTGAGTTCTGAGAACGTAGCGGACGTAGAGGATTATAATGTAAAAGGAGCTCATTCAAATACTGAGGTACAAAACCATTCAGGGCTTTATAAGTAATAAGCAATATTTTAAAAATCTATACGATGTTTGATAGGGAGCCAGTGCAGTGTTGACAGGACCGGGCTAATATGGTCATACTTCCTGGTTCTAGTAAGAACTCTTGCTACTGCATTTTGGACTAGCTGTAGTCCAAAGTAGCTGTAGTAGCTGTAGCTGTAGCTGTAGCTGTAGTTTGTTTACTACGCATGCAGAACAACCACCCAATAAAACATTACAATAAGCATTACAATAAATGCATGGATTAACATTTCTGCATTTGACATTGAGAACATAGGCCGTAATTTAGATATATTTTTGAGATGGAAAAATGCAGTTTTACAAATGCTAGAAATGTGGCTTTCTAAGGAAAGATTGCGATCAAATAGCACACCTAGGTTCCTAACTGACGACGACGAATTGACAACCAGCAACCATCAAGTCTTAGACAGTGTTCTAGGTTATTACAAGCAGAGTTTTTAGGTCCTATAATTAACACCTCTGTTTTTTCAGTGTTCAAGTCTATGCAAAAGAATGTTGTGAAAAAAGAAATCCTCACATATACCATTTTTCTCTAAGAAGGAATATAATTTTGATGATATAGCTTGTGAGGATACCACCTTTTCTAGTATCTTGGACAGAAAAGGGAGATTCGAGATTGGTCTATAATTAACTAGTTCTTTGGGGTCAAGTTGTGGTTTTTTGATGAGAGGCTTAATAACAGCCAGTTTGAAGGTTTTGGGGACATATCCTGATGACAATGAGGAATTAATAATAGTCAGAAGAGGATCTATGACTTCTGGAAGCACCTCTTTTAGGAGCTTAGATGGTATAGGGTCTAACATACATGTTGTTGGTTTAGATGATTTAACATCATGAAGGCGGGAATACTTTTGCAAGGCATACATATAATTATACCAATAAACAAATAAATAAAAAGTAAAAACAAAATAAAAATACTGTAATTCATTTGCATGCAATTATAATGAAAAAAATAATAATTTCCATGTACTTTATAGTATATGCAAGTTTATAATGTAGTATTACATGGTTCTGTGGAATACTTCATTCTGATTGGTCAGTCGTCATTAGTCATTCCGAGATGTGTTGTCCCTCGATAGTAAAAGCTGATAACACAGACTCATCCGGGTTTTTAAATTTTTCTTTGTGGAAGCTTTGCGTTTGGTTAGCTAATAAAATATTAAAACTAAATTCAGTATTTTGTGTTTATTGTTTAATTATGTCATCCTGGTATCGCAGACTCGTTCTCTCATTTCATAAAAACGCAGCTGCTGCCATTTTGACACACTTGTTTTGTTTGCTGTAATAGATAATAAGATAACTTACAAACTGTAAGAGTTTAAAACTGTTTGGTCTTAAATCAATATCTTTTAATCGCTATAATTATTTATGTGGTGAAATGTCGCGTAATAAGTGGTTTGATTGTACCGTATCCCTTAAATATCGTCTAGTTTACTTGCTGCTTACTCACAACGGCTGTGTTCATTGCAGATTTGCATTTGAATATTTCAACTCAAATCAATATTTTGTGTCTAATAATATACATATGTGGGGGCGGGATAATGTACATCTAGCCAATTCTGTTATCGCAGAATAACCCCCATTGAACATTTTTAGTATCATACAATCCAAAATCACAATTTGAATGGGGTTGGGGAGCATAAATGTAATGCAAGCTAATTTATTTTTAAGTTACTTTGCAATCGCTGTGCGATTTTTGCTGTCGTACGAGTTTGCATGCAATTTTTTCAATCGTGTGGAAATCTTGTATGCTCGTGGCTCGTATCATGTGCGAGGAATTACAAGCCGAGCAGAGTGACTTACGAGCACTTCCCGACCTCCTGATCATTTTTAAACATGTCTAAAAAGTTTGAATTTGTGATGTGTGCGGTTGAACAAGCTGATTTGTTGATTTATCTAAAGTTGACCAATCACGAACTAGGAAAACCACAGAAGAAAGACAAAGACAGCAGCACCAAGGTGAATGTGGACAATTGACCAGGAGGATAAACTCGCTAAATTCTGGAAGGAACAGCGAGCGCTGTATGAGGTTTCTAGCAACGTGTACCATGCTTTTTCATTTTCTCTCTCTCCCGCTCTCTCTCTCACTCACACACACACACACACACACACACACACACACACACACACACACACACACACATGTAGTTTACGGGGACTCTCCATAGACGAAATGGTTTTCTATACTGTACAAACTGTATATTCTATCCCCATACACTACCTCTATCCATCACGGAAAAATGCATGTTTAAAATTTCAATTAAACACCGTTTAGTATTTTTAAGCCATTACAAGGGCACAGGAAGTGTCCTCATAAACCAGGTTTACATTGTAATAAACATGTCATTATAGATATGTGTCTCCATAAACCATATACAAGAACACACACACACACTAGGGTGGGTGACCAGACGTCCTGGTTTCCTGTTTCTGAAAGAGAACCTGTATGTGTAGGAAACAGTCACAGCTCGTATCAATATTTTATATGCAGTTATGAGAGAGGTAGAGCAGTTATATTAACTTTGTGCGATTGCTTCGGAAATCGGCAGGTCGTAAAATCGTGTCGTATATCACCTCGTCCATACGATTTTCAGATAAACTCACTTGTGACGTGTGCGTGGACATACGATATTCAGACCATCAGAATTTGCACCGTGTACACCCGCCTTCATAGTAAATGTAGGTTTTGTACTCTTAAGCCATTGTTCTGCAGAGTAGCTCCAATCCTAATTAAACACACCTGAACCAGATAATCAAGATCTTAGACATACTAGACACTTCTGGGCAGGGGTGTTGAGAAGCTTGCACACCTCTGTTCTAAGGAAATCACCCACAAACATTTGCAGGAGGAGACGTTTAGCAAAGCGGCTTAGCCTGTCGAGTCCTGATACTTCCTCCGACTGCTGAAAGCCACGATTAGCTGTTTACAGATAATTGTACTGAATATCATTTTCCAGCGAGGTGAATTGTAATTATATATTTCAAACACTGCTTTATTTATTTATTTATTTTTTACTTCCTCCAGTTATTATGATGTGTAATTTTTTAGCTGTGTGTAGATGTTTACAGACATTATAGTAAAATTGATTTCTGCTGACTTGCTAGCACAGGTCGTAAACTCAATTCATGAGCAAAATCCAATTCTCGTAGTTAATAGATGAACCAGATATAGAGAGAGAGTAGTAGGTGGACGCACTTTACTGGCCTGAAATCAATGAAACATTACTCTTACAGACTCTTTGTCACTTTGGCCACATGCTAAACAGCTAAGCTAAATATAATGCTCTTCCAGTAATGCGACAGTCGAGGGAGTGTTTTAAGAGTCATTTTCTTTTAGTTGAGGCACAAAGTGTTTTGCTCTTTTTATCTGTAATGAGGTTCTTTTACATGGGTTAATGCAGCAGCTAACAAGAAATAACACCAAGCAACTTTTACAGCATTTATTGATCTGATTTAATACTCACATTTTTGTAAATAACACCACATTTTTGATTGCATAAAAAGACATAAATCAATGGTTAAATATTAATGAATAAATTACCATTTAATAATAAATGTTCCAAAAAAACACCATGGTATTACAATGGGGTTTTGGACATGAACCAGAGTACTGTGTACATATATGGCACATGAGTATCACGCAATATCTGATATCATCACTGTACACTGTACTGTACATTTTGTTAGTGATATTACATAAAATCCACTTTCATTATATCGATGCAGCTTATTTATATTAGTGTGTTTTTAGTGTGTGTTTGTGTGAAGCAGTGTTATTAGTATTAGATTTTAGTTTAAGATTTTCTCACATTTTTATAATTTGTTAATGTCGATATAGTTTGTATACATTTATATTTTTGTCTATAAAGTTTTTAGTGCTTCAAGTTAAAATGAAAATGAGAAATGTTGCCTTGGCAGCTAGCTGAAATACGTTATATATATATATATATATATATATATATATATATATATATATATATATATATATATATATATATAGTTTTAATTTTCATTTTAATTAACACTTGTGTGATTGCAAAGCTCTATAGTGACAAATATAGAGACATTGAAATAAAGTAAATTATCAGTAATAAGTTTTTTGTGTATATAAATATGAAGTAAATTAGTAATGTAAATAATATAATTAAAACTTAAGTAGTTAAAATCAATTGTAATTATTTATCATTTGTTATAATGTCTTATGTTTTTTTCTTTTTTTAATAACTTCCATCATGTTGTTGATGAATATAACTACGTTTAAAATTTCCATTTTTGGTGTGAACATGCCCTTACATTATTATTTTTTATTATTTATATATTTATTTGTACTAATTGACCATCATTTACCAAACATTTATGACTTCATGCAATTACATTTTATTGAGGGAAAATGCTGTGTTTGTATTTTAAATGGACATTAAAGGAACAGTTCAGCCAAAAATTAACTTTTACCAACCCTTAGGCCATCCAAGATGTATATTATTATTATTTTGAAAATTAGCATAACATCACTTGCTCACCAATAGATCATCTGCAGAGAATGCACTGTAAAAAAAAAAAAAAAAAAAAGATGTCTGCCCTCAGCAAATATGGCTCATTAAAATTTTTGCGCACAAAAATAGCGGTTGAATCGTTGAAAATCCTGCTTACTTATTTTAGAATTTAAATCCTCGATGTTCACTATCATTATTATCTTGTATTTTATTTTAATATTAATATGGATTTCTATTTCTGTTTGTACTCAGGATCCCAGCTTGATTGTCTTCAGAAAACACTGACAATCTGATTGCACATTACAACATTAACCGGTGAGTGAATGGTAAATTTTGTAGTTTGCTTTCAAATTACTTTTACAGTAAGTGGAAAGTGCAAAATAAATAAATAATAATAATAAAAAAATATTCTGATCACTTCTGTATTTTCTTTGATATATTGATCTCTGGTACCACTGTATTTAGATCTGTCTCTGTCAGAAGGAGGTGCATTAACGAGAACACTAGTGTACTATTTATGGAGGCTATATCTTTAACACAAAGCATTTCTGCAGACTCTGATGATATTCTCCTTGATTCATTTAACTCAAAAGTTTTGAATGTTATTGATGATATTGCTCCTGTAATAGTCAGTAAGAAGACTTGCATATCACACCAGTCCTCAGGTCCTTACACTGGCTTCCAGTTACATTTAGGATTGATTTTAAAGTACTTTTACTCGTATATAAGTCACTAAATGACCTAGGACCGAAATATATTTCAGATATGCTCAATAAATATAAACTTAAAAGAGCACTCAGATCATTAGGATTGAGTCAGTTAGAAATACCAAGGGTTCACACAAAACAAGGGGAATCTGCTTTTTGTTATTATGCAGCCCGAAGAGCAGCAAAAAAACATTAGCCACTTTTAAATCTAGACACAAAACCCATCTGTTTAGCTGTGCATTTAATGAATGAGCACTGTGCGATATCCGAACTCACTGCACTGTATTTTATGCAACCCGGAATGATTGCACTGTCAAATATTTTTTTAATTAATTTTTAAAACATTTTCAAAGTTTTTAAATTCCCTTTTTAATGATTATTTTACTTTCTTTTATGTAAATCACTTTGCATTACAATTGTGTACGTAATGTGCTATATAAATAAACTTGCCTACAATGACTTATCTTAAAATAAAAAAATAAAAATAAAAATGTGTTTGTTTGTTTGAATGATTTAGTCAGATTAATGGCTGCTTGGATATCTCCATCAGTGAGCTTCACACGTGTTTTATAGTTGAGCATGAAAACCAATAAAAGCACAAGTTGCATTTTATTGTTTTGTGTTATAGAACACTGATCAGGAAATTGCCCGAGAAAAAGACCCTACAAGGGGACTCTCCAGATGGCAGTCCTTCAGGGGCAGAAATAGTCTTGAAAGGTGTTGAGGTTCTGTCAGGATTATCCAGTGTTGCAATGCACGTGTTGCCCATCTTGGCCTGATGTATTTTGTAAAACTGAGTTACCCAAGCCACTGAGGTATACATTTGATTACATATATAAACCAGAAAATCCTACTTGACTTGCAAAACTTCTAACCCCTGATTTACACTGCACATGTCTGCAACTCGTTACAGCTATAGCATGGAGCCAATCACGGCTACTCTGGTAGAATAACTGTGTAGGATTTAACTATTTTCCTGATCATCTGAACACATGCAAGTGTTGTAAGACAGAAACAATCAATCACAGAGAGTGTTCACTCACTGCTGACAGTGAATTCAAGCAGGGCTGCACTTCCCAAACATATCATAAATCATTGATGCTTTTGGGAACAACAGCCCAGAACAATTCCTATCAGAGGACAAAAAACATATGCTCATATTCATAGAAATGATTATGTTCTTTTATGTAATCTTAATATAAATCATAGCTGTCAGAATGTAAAAGTTGCATTTTATGCATGCAACAGCCTGTCACTGGCAATCCCTTATGAAAATTAACCATGGTGGTTTTACAAAATTGACCATAGTTAAACTGTAGTATTTGTAGCTTTCCATAGTTACCGCTACAGTAAACAATTTAACCAAGTCTCCATGTGTAAACAAAAATATAACCTAGAACATTGGAATTAAGGCGTATTTAATGTAAAAATGCATTTGAAATATAAAGTTAAATGGGTATCTTTACACATTTTACTCTTAGTAATGTAATAATTTAATACATTTCATAATTTGTAACTTCAGTTTAGAAGTATCGTATCGGTATCTATAACAGCGATATTTACCTTTAAAATTATCGGTACCATATCAAAACCAAAACCAAGTGATATCGCCCATCCCTAACTGTCACGGCTACTCTGACATAAACACATGATGATGAAGAAGATGAAGATTTCAAAGTCTTTAATCCAACAAGGTAATCCAACAAGAGTAATCCAAACATACAGGGTATCATGAAGACATACTGTAAACTCAAACGTTGTTGACTCAAGACCGAGAAAAAAAAAAAAAAACACAGCAGAACCTACTGATGAACTCAACTCAGAAACCACGACAACCACAATCTGAAACCAAAGTCTAAACAGTGTGAATGTGGGACAGAATTATTAAGATGTAACCATAGCTGAGTCAGTCAATTTAATTTAGGAACCAGATCAGTAATGAAATAAATTAGATTATTTCAACAAGTGAAAATGTTGATCTCCAACCTCCGGAAATATTTTTTACTCATTTTACAGGAAGCTTTTTCAACTCTGTTACCAAAATTAGAACATCTAAACACTGTTTAAAACTATTTATGCGATATTGTCATTGTCTAACAATAAACCTCATATAACCCTCTAAATTACAAGGAAAATATATATAACATTAACAATAGCTGAATGAGTAACAGAGTTGAACATTTAATATAAGCTCTCAGTAGGGGCTTGCACAGGACCAAATGTTAGTATTAGTTATTGATTAACTTATTTCCCATTGACTGAAGAAAAATATTTGTGGGATTTTTTTTTCGGCGGTAAAAGGGTTCAATGGTTGCAATGGATCAATGCAGTCAACACTAAAGTTTCTAAAAATTAGGCGAAAAAATTTGATTTATTAATTGTCATACATGCCATTTCCAAATGTTTTACTTTCTGGGTGACACATTCTTTACTTTATAATATTGCAATTTTTAAACTGCAGTAACAGGGTTGAAAGTATAATGTTAGACACAGCTAATAGTTAATACTTAAAATGAACTATATGAGATTTGTGATTTTTGTAATTCTGTTAACAAAACTGGTAAATGATCATGTGATTTTTCCAGCAATAAACTTATTAAAAATATAATTTAAATGTATAGCACACAAGATGCATGAAGATTCTTTAGAATAACAAATTTTTTGTTCAACAGATGGAAGATGGAAATCAATAATGATTTATTTCTTTTTTCTTTTTTTGTGAACATACTTTAAACGTTTTATTTAAACATTCCTGTCTATGTTTTGCAGGAGTAAACCCTCTGCTCAGAGGTTTATAGTCTATTTATAGATACATAGAGGCAGAAAGTGAATGAATGCAGCATAACGTGGCTGAGCATGAAGATTCTGAATAGGAAATTGGTTATGGCAGAACCTTTGAGAACACTTTGTGAGGTTGTGTGACCAAACCCTATAGTTTTCATCTATACCGTCAGCTATTCATAATACAGAGGGTGTCATCCACTTGTCACTTTGATGTGACAGTTTCAGGCTGCTCTTGAAAAAAATAAATAAATACTTAGTTCATGACAACAAATCAAAGCAAATGACATGCTTTCAGTCACATATTAATGCTGTAAAGATGGAATATTTTGGTATTTGTAGATTATATATATTTCTTGAGTAACAGTGTTGAATGGTTAAGCAAGATAAATGAAGTCAACACTACATTTTGTATAAAATTGAGAAAACTAATGAGATTTATTACACATTTTGATTTTTCCTTCCATGTAATGACTTTAATTTGTGCCATCATTTTTAGAAATGTTTTAATAGAGGTAAAATCATGTGGTAACAGGACTGAATGCATGTACACAGTTAAATATGGTTTATGTTAAATAAAAAAATAGATTTTTTTAATTCTAAATTGTAGATTCGTTTATAACAAATATGTGTGATGTGTGCCTGTTATGCTTTAAAAGACTCGTGTTTTGCTCCAAAGACTCATAGATAAAATTGAGAGTCTACATGAAAAGCTGGATATAAGCATTATACCACCTTTGAGAATAAACAGTCATGCTGTGATCTGCCAGGTGAGGAGGACATTGTATTCTGTACTCAGATTTTTTTTTTGCTATTTGTTTTAGGTTCCCATCCCCGTTTTATATTGTTCTTCTGTGGTTATGACTGATACATCAATTTCTGCATCATAACAATGACGTTTCTGAGGGCAAAGGAAACACCATTTCTTTTCAGGAGCATGGCCATCAACAACTCCTTTTCTCCCAAGAGCAAAGTCTCTACAGGAAGAGGATAAAGGTCATTGCTTTTTAGAATTAGGAGAGGAGTATAGCTCATACACAGGAGTCAAAAAAAAAAAAAAAAACTTGTCCTTGACCTCCAATTCTTTGCACAGAATGTACAGATGAGGGAACAGAATATATATATATATATATATATATATATATATATATATATATATATATATATATATATATATATATACACATATTTTTATTAGTTTACTTGAGTGTTTTGTTACTTTTTTATTGTTTAGCTACTTTAGTATATTTTTGTTGTTTTAATTGTCACATTTGCATGAAATATTAATACTATAATGTAAGCTTTACCCTAAAAATTCAAAATAATAACAGTACACAGATTATAACTTAGCTTTTATAAATTAAAATACATGTAACGTAACTGTAAATGCTCAATTATAATCTTTTCAGTTATAATCAATTATAAACATGTAAATGTTCAATTATAATCAAGTATTATTAATTGTTATGACTGTTATACAATTATTATAATCTTTCACACTTTATAATTATTAACAGAATTTAACAATATTTTTACAGTAAATGCACATTTTGTAAAACTACAGAATACTTTTTACTTCATGAGAGTAAACTATAATCAGTATTATTTATAATTGTAAGAATAATAAATTATATTTTTTCTATACTATGACAACATACAGCTTATGACGGATTTTTATAAATTAAAATCTAAACAAAATAAAATGTTCTAATGTTTAATTATTGTTTACAGAATTTAACTATATTCTTGCAGTAATTGTACATTTCGGTAAAAAAAGAAAAAAAAAATTCTAAATGTACTGACTGTACTTACTGTAAGAATTCTAAATAACAGCATGCAGATCAATACTTATTCACAGTTAATAATAGTCATTCTTCATATGTGTGTGTGTGTGTGTGTGTGTGTGTGTGTGTGTGTGTATATATATATATATATATATATATATATATATATATATATATATATAATTTATTAGAATTACATTCATATTACTTATCAGGAATGAATACTAATTAATTTTAATGGACACGGATTATGCATAGATTATATGTCACATTTATAAAACGTGGCAAAATCAAATTCACAAAGTATGAGCTCTAGGGTATTTCATTCAAGTAAACTATTTTAAAGGCACCATTTGCATTTCTAGATGGATCCTGTTGTTAGACTTGGTTAAGGCAGGGTGTTTGTCTGAAAAGCAACTGGAAAGAAGAGAACAAAATTTGAAAAGCATATATGTGCATGTCCCCAGTGAATCCCTCCCCATCAGTGATGACCCAGGACCGAGAGCATCATTCCTCACACTGCTGTGAACTCCTCTGAGACTCACATCCATCTGTTTGTAAGGCCCCATAAGTTGTGTTTCCTGACAAGAATTGTGATCTACTCCACCTGGACCCTTGTAACCACACGGGAGACGCTTGAAGAAGTCGTAATTTTTGCACAGCTGCATGACTTGTCAATGATTCTAAGCACTTATTTTGGCTTACAGCATCTTAAAATGTGCAGCACACCTTACTTTGGTGGGAAAATATGACTTATCAAATGATAAGAGCTTGAAAAATGAAATACCAAAATGAAATCAGCAAGAATGTGCCTCAAAAATGGAAAACATGGTAATTGTTGTTATGTGTACAGTATGTCACTTTTAGGGCCACCTGGGGTTTCAGAGCCCAGCGGCAAAGTATTAGGTGAGTTGCAATACTAATGTGAGTCCTTTCACAAAGCCCAACACGTTCTTGAAGCATTATTCTCAAATTGCAAACTGAATGACTGAATGAATAGCATAGAAGTGTTAGAATTTTGATTGAAAAATATGGATTTTTTTAATAGTTTATTTCAAAAGCATATTTCTTTAAGTAAATAAACAAACAAGTTAAGTAGTATTACTGTTACACACACATGCATACATACTTATGCATCAATGTGCAAGATTGTGCCTATTAATGTAAAAGATAATACTAATGCAATAATTATTATTGAAATTTTTTTTTATTATTATTGAAAAAAACATTATTATTATTAATCAAATATTAATATCATGTATAGACCCAATGGAATTAATTAATTTTAAACTGTTTAGTTTACAACTTTTGGATTTTGATTTTAACTAAATGTACAAATATTTCAAGGTAACTTTACGTACACAGAGGTACATTTACAATTAACAATGTGCTTAAATGGAAACATCTTTCCTTTGCATATTTGCATTCAGACAACAACTTTGTCAAAACGATCCCTGTTCACAGATCAACAAAAGTGACAAAACGCTGTATTATTCATGCCAGGCCAATAGATGGTGATGTCACTTTGTAAATAAATTACTCAAACATGTAACGTCAGAGTTTTCGCAAATTTGTGTTTTGTAGTTTACACAGACAATAACTGTATCATTTACAAATACCTGCACTTTGAAACCAAAATGCCATTGTCAAGTAAACAAATGGCCAAAATGTATAAAAAGTTTTCTGTTTTTTTACTTGGAAACAGTATAAATGCCCCCTAAGATACAACATAGTGGTTTCTATTCAACCTAATAAATACAGTATGGTAAATACAGCCATGGACTGATGTTATTTGATTTAATGTTCCTCTCGTAAACTAACTCGCACTTTTAAACATGAATCAGCATTTTACCTCTGGCTTTAGCTGATTTGATTTGTCGAAGGCAGATTATATTTTTTTGGCTTTGTGATGGTATTTAATGCTGTCAGTGGTGTCCAGTATTCAGACAGAAGGAGGCCTGACCGACCATTTGCTTGACAAATGAGTTAGTCAACTGCCAGTTTTACACCACTGGCATTAGTTTAATTTAGACCTTTCTTTGACTGAACAGACCTCAGCTATTACATTGGTCTATTTGGTGATTTTGATTTTTGAAGTAGGATTTGTTCCTGGTTGAACATCCTTGTGAGAATATCTTTCAGCACCTTTACATTAGTTTTTATCTTTTTGGAATTTTTGAACCCCATTGACTTTGCAGCTGGGGATCATGACATAGTGGGTAATTAAAAAAAACAAAAACAGGCAAATGTCATAACACAGGCTATCAGTCCAAACAATGACAACAGAGTAAAAATACAGGCAAAGGGGTATTCCAAAAATAGTCAGGGAAACAAATCTGGAAACAAAGCTTAGAATTGTGGTACAGACACATACAAGACTTAACAACAAATGACAACATGTACCAGGCTTATATAGGGTGAGCAGAAAGGGATAACAAGACACAGGTGCAAACAATGAGTGCTGATGAATCTGGGCAAAGATTTATGGGAATTGAAATCAAAGACTGAGTGACAGAGTTATGGGATGGAGTGCCCTCTCTGGGTTATCAAGGACACTCCAGCTGGTGATCATGAGGCCTGGTTCACACCGGATGCAGAAGTGACGCGGAAGCCCGGCCCGCGCTGTGAAGCGCCAGTTTCGGCATCTGGTCTATTTTTTGCGCGATCCGCGAGCGATCCGCGTCAATTCCGGCAGGAAGTCACACCAAGAAACACGAGACAATCCAGTCAATTGTCAAAACATGAGCAATTTTCAAATTAAAATACCGCGAGTGACAAATGCGATCATATTTGTGTATCTAAACAGACTAGAAAGATGAAAAAAAAAAACACACACATGCACGCACGTGGTTAACTTCATAACTTCTTGGTTACAGAAACATGGTGTATTCATTTTATGAGGTTATTTACTTACCCATGATGTGCTCTGAATAAACAACAACTGAGCAGAAGCGCTTGTCGACCACTGCGGAGAATACGCGTCTGGATTGAACAGGCAGGCACCGGACCGCGCGTGATTTTCCGTTCCGCGCCGCTTCGGCGTCCGGTGTGAACCAGGAATGACACTTTCATTGTATGAACATAAACAGCTATAAGATATGTTTTTGATTTATGTAGAATAAAGAAACTCACATGGGTTTGGAATGACTCGAGAGTGAGGAAATAATGACCAAATTGTAATTTTTGGCTGAACTATCCCCTCAATGGTCCTTTTAGATAGAAATACACAA
This sequence comes from Carassius carassius, assembly GCF_963082965.1. NCBI lineage: Eukaryota > Metazoa > Chordata > Actinopteri > Cypriniformes > Cyprinidae > Carassius > Carassius carassius. The sequence continues at coordinate 17,729,408 of NC_081802.1, forward strand.
TGGTTTTTGGTAAAGAGTGACTGCTTTTGTGCTCCCTGAGAAACTTTGTTCACGCGGAAGACTTCTGGATTCCACTGACAAACGTTGTGTTTATTTACAAAACAAGTGTAATGCAAAAGCTTTGTAAAGGGAATGCAAATGTCAAAATTGCTCAAATTTTTTTTTTTTTTTTTTGCATTTATTGTTTCAATGCACAAGCAAACATTGTATTCATTCTTAACATTTTGCATTGCGTGAGAAACTTTGTTCACTCGCAAACCTTTTGCATTCACCCAAGAAACTGCAATCACTCACAAAGGTTTTGGACACCCCTGGGAAACTTTGCATTTGTTCACAAAACTTTTGCATTCCCCTGAGAACCTTTATATTGGGTCATAAAACATTGAGCGCCCCCAACAAACTTTACGTTCACCTGCAATAGATTTACTTTCTTCTCAGAAACTTTGTATTCAGTCATAAAACTTTGTATTTCTGTATATCAAACTTCACATTCACTCTCAAAAATGTTGCACTCCCACGACGAACTTTGTGTTCACTTAAGAAACTTTTGCACTCACTTGGCAAACTTTGCATTCACTACCAAAACTTTTGGGAAACTATGCATTCACTTGGAAAACTTTTTTTCCCTGACAAACTTTGTGTTCATGCGCAACATATTTTTTGCATTCCCCCAACAAACTTTTGCATTTCCGAGAAACTCACAAAACTTTTGCAAAGTTTCTCTGGGAAACACAAAAGTTTTGTGAATAAACACAAAAGTATTTATTTTTGTAAATTTTATAATATTATTATTTTTTTTTAATTATTATTATTTTGTGTGTGTGTGTGTTCCCTTATTGGTTCTGTAGTTTTAACATGACTTTACTGGTTAGTCAGATTACAGAATTTATATTTCCAAATGGACAGCAACAAAGCATTTAGACAGGGTTATCGAAGAGTTCGCATTCATCTATAGAGGTAAGTCGTTTGGGAAGTCGTGGCCTAGTGGTTAGAGAGTTTGACTCCTAACCCTTGAGCAAGGCATTGAACCTCCAACTGCTCCCCGTATACTGCTCCCAGCATAAATGGCTGCCCACTGCTCCAGGTGTGTGTTCACAGTGTGTGTGTGTTCACTGCTGTGTGTGCACTTTGGATAGGTTAAATGCAGAGCACGAATTCTGAGTATGGGTCACCATACTTGGCTGAATGTCATGCCACTTTCACTTATAATGACATAGATTGCTCCTTTTAATTATTGTTCAAGTAGAGTATGACTATGTTATAATATGCACAGTGTATAGTGCATATGCATTTATACTTTGAAAAATCCCAGTCACCAAATTAATTCCCACAAGCCAAACTAAACTGAATTTTAGGCAACAAAACCCAACTTCTCAATGGTAAGGACCTTACATTGCTAATAGTCTCTTACATTTTCAGGACACACTTTAATAGGAAAATATGTCGTTGCTTCAGCTTTTTTTTTCAATAAACTCTATAAAAAATACAAGGTAATTAATTATTGATCTGTTGCATGTTTGTTGTCCACATCTACAAACCATCAAGCAAATTCACTGAAGTACACCACAAACCAATTTCCAGAGAAATTGCCATCATCGACACAACTCCTTCAATTGTAACGTCTGTATTCTCTCCAGATTTCGATCTCATATTCCATCTGCGACCGCAGCACTTGACGGAGTTAAGAGGTAATGATCACTCATTTGTCGAGATGCCGTCTCGCCCGCCATCCCTCCTGGAGAGGCAGGCACACGGCCGTAGCAGATCTGGCAGATTGCATTTTGACAAACATCGACAGGGAATTGATTTCAATCTCAATGGTCGGAACCTGAAATCTATCAAGGAAGAAATCAAACGCCTGAGAGGAATAGCTGTCTTTGTTCTATAAATGTGGAGTGCTCTCAAATGGCCTGTCTTGATCTGTATTCTGGTCATGTCTGTTTTACTCAACTTTGTTCTGTGTATCTTCATGGTTGCAATTAGGTTTTTCTTCTTGTTTTGTTTTTTGAGCCAAGCATCGGATTGGTGTCAGGACAAGTTTACTTGTCTATGATTATTTAAAAACCTAAATTATTGTATTGCAGTGACCATTATGACTAATGTACTGCATATTGTACTTAAATGCAATTTACAGATAATACACCGGTTACATTCTCAAATATTTCCTGGATAGTCCAGAACATTTAAGAATCTTGTAAATAAAGTATTGTATATATTTAATTAAAATTTTCAAATTTCAAACCAAATAATTTCAAACCAATGTTTACAGGTAAACACACACACCAAACAATATATGCCTAGTTTATTGAAAAACTTAATTTTTCAGTGTATTGGAAACTTAAATATAAAACTCTTTCAGAAACACATCTACTGCTAAGACTAAAATGCATTATTTTATTGGTGGGGTCATTGGAAATATTAGAGGGCAGCTAAAAATCTGAACTAAGCAGAAAGTAAACCTTATGTTTGAGTCTTCATAAAACCGATAGCTGCTTCTCTGCTGCATTTTTCTAGCCTTTGAAAGGCTTTAAATTGGAAAGTGAAATCAAATGAGCATGTGGTAAATATGCAATTCATCTTTCTCGCTCTGTTTGCCATTAACATCAATGAGAGCAACACCTGTGATCATTGGATCTTCACGCTCATAAAGCACTTGAATGATGCCTATGGTTAAAAAGAAAACCTGCATGTTAATTCACAATGCCTCTTATTATGTCTCATGATTACTGTATTATGCAAATGTGGTATTATTATTTCATGTTAGGAAACCATGAGCATGTGCAGGCCATGTCCTCTTTGTATTTTAGTTTACATTTTATTAATGTTGTGTGTGGCGAGATCTTCACAGGTCATCCTCCAAGCATCCTTGTGGTCTCATGGTCTCATGCGTAGCGGTCTGTGGGGTGTTTAGTGGCCGTCGTCATTGGCATTGTGGTGCTGGACTTGGATCCAGCCAGACTGCTGGATTCCCCGCCGTACCTTCATTCTGTGGGAACACATCATCCTTTCCCCCCTGGGAAGCCATACATCACTGTTTCAGCAGAGCGATTGGCTCTTTAAGTTGCATAAACACAGTGTCAGCAAGTCACCCACACCTACAGCTGATGAATGACACTTTGTCCTGCAAGACTGTGAGAGACAACACTACATCCTGATTGCAGGAGAGCTGCAGGTGTGTGTAGACACACGTACTGTATATACACACACAAATATGTAAATATCCATCTATCCATCCTCCCTTCCATCTAATGGCTATCTACAAATCCATCTGAATGACTATCTGTTTATATAAATATCCATCCAAATATCATCTTAACATCTATTCATGCATTCATCCATCAATCCAAATATCTATCTACATATCTAACTAAATATCCATCCATCCGAATATCCATGCTTTCATCTGAATATCCATCCATCCATCATCTAAATATCCATCCATCCATCCAAATATCCATCTATTCATGTGAATATCCATCCATTCATACATACATCATCTGAATATCTATCATCCATCCAATCGTGTTAATATCCATCTATCCTTCCACCCATCCATCCAAATACCCATCTATTCAAGTGAATATCCATCCATCAGAATATCCATACATCCATCCAAATATCCATGCTTTCATATGAAAATCCATCCATCCATCATCTGAATATCTGTCATCCATCCATTCATGTTAATATCCACCCATCCATCCATCATCCATCCATCATCCAGCCATCCATCCACATATCCATCTTTTAATGTGAATATCCATCCATCCATCCATCAATCATCTGAATATATATCATCCATCCATTCATCTGAATTATCATCCATCCATCCATTATCTGAATATATATCATCCATCCTTTCATATGAATATCCATCCATCCATCCATCCATTCATGTAGTGTCCATATCCATCTATTAAATTGAATATCTATCCACCCATCCATCCATCTATTCATATGAATATCCATCCATCCATACATCCATCATCTGAATATCTATCATTCATCCATTCATGTGAATATCCATCCATCCACCCATCCAAATATTCATCTATTCAAGTGAATATCCATCCATCCATATATCTATCCATCCATCCATCATCAGAATATCTATCATCCATCCATTCATGTTAATATACATCCATCCACCCATCCATATCTCGATCCATCCACCCATGAATCCAGATATCCACATATTCATGTGAATATCCATCCATCCATAAATCCATCATCTGAATATCTATCATTCATCCATTCATGTGAATATCCATCCATCCATCCATCCACCCATCCAAATATTCATCTATTCAAGTGAATATCCATCCATCCATCTATCTATCCATCCATCCATCATCAGAATATCTATCATCCATCCATTCATGTTAATATACATCCATCCACCCATCCATCCATCTCTCGATCCATCCACCCATGAGTCCAGATATCCACATATTCATGTGAATATCCATCCATCCATAAATCCATCATCTGAATATCTATCATTCATCCATTCATGTGAATATCCATCCATCCATCCACCCATCCAAATATTCATCTATTCAAGTGAATATCCATCCATCCATCTATCTATCCATCCATCCATCATCAGAATATCTATCATCCATCCATTTATGTTAATATACATCCATCCACCCATCCATCTCTCGATCCATCCACCCATGAATCCAGATATCCACATATTCATGTGAATATCCATCCATCCATCCATCCATCCATCCATCCATCCATCCATCCATCCATCCATCCATCCACCCAATCATCCTAATATCCATTTATTCATGTGAATATCCATCCATCCATTCGAATATTAATCTGTTCATATGAATATCCACCCATCCATCCATCCATCATCTGAATATCTATCATTCATCCATTCATGTGAATATCCAACCATGCATGAATCAAAATATTTATCTATGCATGTGAATATCCATCCATCCATCAGAATATCCATCTATTCATGTGAATATCCATCCATCCGTCCATCCATCCATCATCTGAATATCTATATTATCCATCAATTCATGTTAATATCCATCCATCCATCACTCCATCCATCCACCCATCATCTGAATATCTGTTGTCCATCCATTCATCTGAATAGCCATCCATCTAACTCCAAATGTTTACCCTTTTCAGCAGGCAGGTTTGTGTTCACACACCTTAAAAATGTTTATTACACATTCCTCATTTCCACAGTGGCTGAAATCTCAAATTCATAAATACATAAAGGTCATAAATAGCTCAACTTTGCTCCCTTCCATTTATACAATATGCTTATCTGAAAAGCTGCAGTTTCCATGACAACTAAACCAGAACAAATGAGTGGAAATATGGACGCTTTTAAAGGTGAGTCCAGCAGTTCAGTTTGTATTTTATTCTTCATCTCCATCTTTTTTATCTAAAGTCTAGATAAGTCTAGACTCATAAAATTGTTTTTGTACACATTGGAAATGAAACAGGAAGTTAAATGGACCAGCCACAAAACTTTCACTCAGTTCAACTTGAAGTGGATCTACTAAAATGATCCCAAAGTAGATAAAAATTTAATTTCATTCAGCTATTGTTATGTGTTTTTGTGCTTATTATGATAGATTTAGGTATCTTTCTTTTAAAGAAATAGTTTATCCCAAAAAGCACTTTTTGACAAGTTTTAAGTTAAAAAAAAACAAAACAAAAAAAGTCTCCATTCAAGTTCATTACATGGAAACATTCTTCTCAATTTCTCCTTTTTTATTTGACACAAGCAAGAATTTTAAGTAAACTGTTTCTTTTAAATTTATAGCACATTTATGTAAGCCATTTGAATCTAAGCGTATTATCTCATCCCTTCCGTAAAGAAAGGCCTCTTTATGAGACAGAGATGTGTGTTTGTTACTGCTCATAAGATTTCCTCCCACGCAGGACAGCACGGTATGCTTCGGACACCCACTCAGCCTCCAACAAGCCCACAAAACTGACTTCCCTTTCTTGCACATTTTACTTGTTACAAATTCTGCCTGTACCCGCGGTTGGCATGTAGAAAAGCATTAACTAAGAATTCAGAAATGTGTTGTGTTGTAGCACAAGGGACCTGGGTTTTACTGTGAGACATGGGATAACGTGAAAAGCTTCTTAAAGCAATACTTGACATGCACTTAGCTCTGAAGGAAATCATATGGGTTCATTTAACATAAAGTTTGTTTTAGTCCTCAAATTTGTTGTTCCAGTATTGAACATATTTATTATATACTGGGATGTTTCACAGTTTATTTCCCATTGTTAATCTGTTCGTGGTGTTACAGACAAGAGTGTGTGAGTAATAATAATTAAATTAAGTTAATTTAACAAAATATACAAAATAAGCAGCATAATTGTTTATAACACTGATAAGAAATCAGCATATTTTTGATTTCACATAATTTCTGAAGGATAATGTTGGACTGAAGACTGGAGTAATGATGCTGAAAATGTAGCTTTACATTATATTAATAAATTGTATTTTAAAATATGTTAATGTTAAAACAGAATATATATATATATATATATATATATATATTGCAAAATATTTCACACTCACCCCCCTTAAGCGTCGTCCTAGTCCTGTGAAGCGGGGAAACAGGGGGAGGGTGGGGAGTGGACCCTGACAGACCTGTGAAGCTGCCCAAATCCGAGAGAGTCCGTCGGCGTTGGCGTTGGCCATCCCCACTCGGTGTTGCACGGTGAAGTTGAAGTCCTGGAGCGCCAGGAACCACCGCGTCACTCTCGCATTTGTCTCCTTGGCCTGGGCCATCCACTGCAGGGGGCGTGATCTGTAATGAGAGTGAAGGGGCGGCCGAGGAGGTAATACCTGAGCTCCAGGACTCCCCACTTGACGGCCAGCGCCTCCCTCTCCACCGTAGCGTACCGTTGTTCCGTGGGGGTCAGCTTTCGGCTTATGTAGATCACCGGGTGTTCCTCGCCGTCGTGGACCTGGGAGAGAACGGCTCCCAACCCGGTGTCGGATGCGTCCGTCTGCACCAGGAAGGGACAGTTAAAGTCGGGCACTGGGATAACCGGCTCCGTTGTGAGGGCTGCCTTTATCCGGTGGAAGGCCGCCTCCATCTCGGGGGTCCACGGGACCTTCTTCGGTTGCCCCTTCCTGGTCAGATCTGTCAGGGGAGAGGCTAAGGAGGAGAAGTTAAGGATAAAGCAGCGGTAATACCCTGCCAACCCTAAAAAGGCCCGTACCTGCGTATCCGGTGGTTGGCAGTCAGGCCAGCCCAGCGCAGTTCCAATAGCACCCTCCGCAGCCACTCCAGGTGGTCCTCCCAAGTCTCCGAGTGTATGACGACGTCGTCGATGTAGGCCGCCGCGTAGGCCTGATGCGGCTGGAGGAGGACGTCCATCAGCCTCTGGAAGGTGGCCGGTGCTCCGTGGACGCCGAAGGGAGGGACCCGGTATTGCCAGTGTCCGTTTGGGGTCGAGAAGGCCGTCTTCAGCTTGGCCTGTTCCGAGAGAGGGACTTGCCAGTATCCCTTCGTGAGGTCGAGGGTTGATATAAACCGGGCCCTTCCCAGACGGTCCAACAACACATCGACGCAGGGCATGGGGTAGCAGTCGAACTCGGAGACTTCCTTGAGGAGGCGGAAGTCATTACAGAAGCGGAGGGTGCCGTCGTTGTTCGGAACCATGACGATGGGGCTGGACCATGGTGAGATGGTTCAATTACCCCTAACCTCAGCATCTCTTGTACTACCTCCTCGATGGCGTGTCTCCGAGCCTCCGGGACACGGTAGGGCCGCTTCCGGACGATGGTTCCGGGTGGCGTGCGGACATCGTGTTCCAAGACGAGGGTGCCCAGAAGACCGAGGCTGGGGGGAGAACACATCCGGAAACTGACTGACCAGGTGCTGCAGCTCGGTCTTCTGGGCAGCGGAGAGTTGAGGGTCCATGTCCACAACCACGGGAGTCGCCTTGGTGTAGGCCGAGAGTTGAGGTCCAGTTCCGACCCAGCGCTTCAGGAGGTTAATGTGATAGAGCTGGTCCCTCCTTCGTCTTCCGGGCTGTCGCACTCGGTATGTAACGGGGCCGACCTTTTCGGTGATGGTGTATGGACCCTGCCAGGTGGGGACCAGGACCAGGACATGGTCTCCTCGCTGGAACTCCCATGGTTGGGCCGCCCGATTATAATGTCGCTGCTGGGCCTGTTGTGCCTTGACGAGGTGCTCCCGGAAGATGGGCATCACTCGGTCGATCCGCTCCCGCATCTCATGCACGTGGTGGTATGGTGTACGGCCGGTTGTTGTTCCCAGGCCTCTCGGGCAACGTCGAGCAGACCACGGGGCTGGCAGCCGAAGAGTAGTTCAAACGGTGTGAAGCCGGTGGAGGCTTGAGGGACCTCCTGAACCCCGAAGAGGACATATGGCAGCATCTTGTCCCAGTCCCTTTTATCTTCGGCCGTCACTCGGCGCAGCATCTGCTTCAGGGTCTGGTTGAACCGCTCGATGAGCCCGTCGGTCTGGGGGTGGTACACCGTGGTACGGAGCTGCTGGACCTTCAGGAGTTTGCAGAGGTCCCCCATCATCCAGGACATGAACGGGGTGCCCTGGTCAGTCAGTATCTGGGATGGGATGCCGACATGACTACACAGCAGGAAGAGTTCCTGGGCGATGGCTTTGGTAGTGGCTTTTCGGAGAGGAATGGCCTCAGGGTAGCGTGTGGCATAATCCACGATGACCAGGATGTGTTCGTGCCCCTGAACCGCCGGACTTCGGCCTCTAGGCCCGGCCAGTGGAACCGGTCACGGAGGCGCTGGACGGTGTTCTGAACTCCTAGATGTTCTGCCATAGGGTGTGTGTGGGCTATCTCCATCACCGTTCCTGTCTTGCTGCGCGGTATGACCAGCAGCGTCTTTTCCTCCCCCCTCCGTACAGTACAGCAGGCCATTTTTCACAATGAAGTGAGGTGTTGGGTGGGGTGCCGGTTGGATTTCCTTTCCGTCCACCACTCTTACTTGGCCCCAGCAGTGTTTTAACTGGTCGTCCGCGTGCTGCTCTTTGGAGAACCCTCCAGCCCCCGTCACCTGTTGGTACAGATCATAGTAGAGGTTAGGAGTCGGAGGGGGTGACTCACCATCTCTGGGGCTGTCCGAGGCCAGCAGCACGGGACGCCGTCGGGACTTCTTGCTGGGCTTCCGGGATGGTCGGTTCCCGGCTTGGCCGGCAGGCTGAGTGACGGTGGCGAGCAACTGTTTGAACCCGGTAACGGCAGATCCTTGACCAGTCCGACGTCTATGGGCCAGGCGCCAGGCGACGCAGCGATGGTAACCCGTCGTGCCGGCGCGTCCCTGGTGTTGTTGTGCACACAGGTGATGGAGAGCTTCGTTTTGGCTTCAGGCCGCGGGGGCAATACCGCCGTCTCCACGAGGCTGACCGTGCTGCCGGAGTCCAGAAGAGCGAGGAAGGGGCGGCCGTTCAGGTTTACCTTCGCCCGCGGCGCGTTCTCCGTGTGCCCGGACCACCCTTCGGGGAAACGGCGGCACTCTCTCCCCAACCTCCCGGTGTTGGGTGGCCTCCGCCAGCTCGATGGCCTCCACCAGCTCGTCCACGTTCACTGGGTTCCGCATGCCGGTGAAGAAGGACCTGAGGAGGAGGTAAAGGTGAGTTCCCCGAAGGGTGGATTTTATTACTGAAAAGAGGGTTGAAGGCGGTGGCGTGAGGTGGCTTGGTGCAGGGTGCTCTGCTTTCTCTACGATCTGTGCGCTGTGGTAGTGTGGGTCCGTTGTGCTCTTCCGTGTGCGGTGGGGCTGGCGGTCACACACTGCTCTCTGTGAACAAGACAGATAGATAGGTTTAGCCGAGTCTCGTGGAGACATCTCTCACCTCTGTGTTCATTTGCTTTGCTTAAGAAGGCAGCTCTTGATGGTGCGCAGGTGTGGCTGCTCAGCCCGTGACGAGCAGGAGCAGGTGTGACTGCTCGGTTCCAAGGGCGACGCTGATGAGAGCTCGGGACACGTGTCACAATATATATATATATATATATATATATATATATATATATATATACAGGGCCTGAAATTAACACCCGACCACGCGCTAAATGCGGGTGAATTTTGCAATTGGTGGGTAAAACTGTCAATCTACCTGCCACATTGGTGGGTAGCCAATGAGAATTGAGTGATTCATTAGTTGTTATTTTTTGTGTCTGTTGTTTTTTTTTTTTTTTTTGTCCGCCATTTCGTTGGATTTTAGCTCAAAATGTGGCGGCGCATTACTGGGGTTAAGAGGCCAGCTGAAACAAACAACCAGCAAAAAAATGGCAAGGTTCGTGAGTGGCTGATTTATGACAGCAGTACAGACGAAATGTACTGCAGTGACTGCCGTATGTATGGCTCAGAGAAAGCGAAGTCAAATCCTTTTGTAATCGGGACTAAAAACTTAAAATTAGAAGCAATTAAGGACCACGAGTCATCAAAAAGCCACCTACACACGATAAGTTGCAAAAAAGCAAAGACTCCGCTTCCGGAGGACACCGCTGCAGTCAATTCACTGACGTCCATGAAAGCAGCGCAGTTTGAGAGGATGCGACTCCTGTTTCGGAACGTTCACGCGATCGGCAAGAGGATGAGGCCCTTCTATAACTACGTTTGGATGTGCGAGTAAATATTAAACTGTTGGTGAGATGGAATGAGATGAGATAAAGCAAAGCTTACGTTGGTTATGGTACAATGACAGCTACACAGATGTAGGGGAAGTCGTGGCCTAATGGTTAGACAGTCAGTCTCGCAATCGAAAGGTTGTGAGTTCGAGTCTCGGGCTGGCAGGAATTGTGGGTGGGGGGAGTGCATGTACAGTTCTCTCTCCACCTTCAATACCACGACTTAGGTGCCCTTGAGCAAGGCACCGAACCCCCAACTGCTCCAGACTGTGAATTGTCATTGTTTCTGTAGGGTGGATGAACAGAAAGGGTTAGCTGTAGGGAAGACATACAGAAATGCAAACCAAGCCCAAGTCTTCATGCACTACATAGCAGAGATTGAAAGGAGGAAGGTAAAGGAGGAGATATCTGCCACCAAGTTCATTTCCATAATGGCAGATGGATCCACAGACAGTAATGGAAGAAGAGTTGGTCTACACTAGAATGAGCAGACCAGGAAAAGTCAAGGTGCAGTTTGTGGATCCAGGCATTGAAAAAGGCAGATGCAGCACATATAACAGATGCAATATGCTCCTAGATGTCTGCAGTCAGTGGGGGTGAGGAAGAATGGAAGGAAAAGCTAGTTGCTTGTGGGAGAGATGGAGCGGCCGTTATGACAGGATCCAAGACAGGAGTTGTCAGCAGGCTTTGTGGGGAAAGGACGTACATTTTAAGAGTCCACTGCATGGCACACCGCCTTGAGTTGGCAGAGCCAAGTTAAAGGATAGTTTCTCAGTGCTAGGGATAAAACCACTGATGCCCACCAGATTAGGAGGTACAAGGTGGGTCTCTCACCTATTGAGGGCCTTGGACCATTTCTTAAGGGGGTTTAAGGGGATTGTTCAGCACCTTGAGCAGGTAAGTAGTAGCTTATATGTAGTTGTATATTATTTATCTGTCAACATTTTGATTTTAACATGTAAAATGCAGTTCTTCCATTTCCAGTTTAATTAATTTTGTTCTTGTTTTCTAAAGATGCAGTCACCAGACGTAAGCAACCTGTCAGTGAAATTGCAGCAGTCATGCTTAACAGTAGCTGACGTCCACAGTTGCCTGACTTCCACCCAGGCTGTGATCCTCAAATACAAATACAGGTAATATAATTATATTATAATTATATGATTTAATAATTATATTGATTACTGTTTATAGTTTAAAAAGTGTTATTAATCTTTACTTCAGCTTAAAAAGTGGTTTTCTCATTCCTAAAACCTAGTCCAATTTTACCTCCTAATATGTGACCTCCCTCTTGTCATGACTCTCTCTTGACACACATGTATTAAATTAATTTATTCTTATAAAGGTAAAACACTCTTTACTCACATAGAATGTATCAAATGTCTTGATGTACAAAATCCTTTTGAAAAAAGTAAACTAAAACTTTGACTACAGACCTGGACCGATGCTGAGGAAGGTGTTGGATTCCAACACTTACATGGGTGTTAACCTGAGACATAGTGACACCAGCCACATGATGGCTAACAAAGACAAACTTCTGGACAAGCTGTCCGACAGCATGGACAACAGATTTGAGGAAGTGGGGTCTGGAATCCTGAGCGATACAAAGATAGTGAGCTTCCAACAATGGCCTGATCCAGAAAACAGTGCAGGTTAGCATCTCAAAGCAACTTGCAAAAACTTAATGTACAATTTTTTTCTAATGCCAGAGAGCAGTATGATTTTCTATTATTAAAGAACACAACTTTAAAAATGGTCAAAATGTTAAACTCAAAACAACATACACTTCTACTACAAACTTTTAAAATAATCTTTTTATATATTTTCAGACTTTGGTGATTCAGAAGTGGACAGGCTCACAAGTCACTTCAGGCCGGTATTGATCTCTTCTGGAGTTGATGTCGATCTGATTGCAGACCAGTGGACCATCATCAAGTCCTGCCTCTACATGGAGCCACAGACACTTGAGAAAATCACCTGGGCTGAAGTTAACAGGATGCTGAGGGAGACATGCCCTGACTTCCTGGACCTTGTGGATCTGGTGTTATGCATGCCTGCATCAACAGCAGACTGTGAGCATGGGTTTAATGTAATGAAGATGGTGAAGTCTGATTGGCGGTCCAGTCTCAAATGTGAGACACTGTCTGACCTGCTCTTTGTCCATCTGTCCACCACCTCAATCAAAGACTTTGACCCTAGCACAGCAGTTGAGATGTGGCATGCCAGCACCATACGGTCAAGGAGACCAGACCTCATGGAAGATGCAGCTGCAGCAGAGGTGGAGGAAGAGGAGTGCATCTGCTCCTTTTTTGTGGACTCAGATTAGCAGCAAGTATATATGACTATGACATATGAATATGTAGTGTGACACAGCAAATCAATGAATTAAAAAGATAAAAAATATATAGTCTAAGAGTTATTATTACTTATAATGATTTCGTTAATAACTTGACAGCACTTAAATGTGTATTCTTCTTACAAGTTAAAGAACAATGTTTGTGTGATCTCTATTTTTAGAGATAACTTTTGAATGGCAGTGTGTCAACTTAAACCAGAAATGTTGCTTCAGAGAAACACTATGCAGTGTTTGGGTTGTGTTAGGGCTAATTTTGTATAGCTGTCTGAGTAGATTAGCATGCATGTCTGAAGCTGTCTGAAAATATATCTGTTTCTGCAAACACCGCTCGAACAAATTACATCTGTTTCCCCACTAAAATCATTATTCAGGTGTCGACAAGACATATCTGACTCAGTTCACAAAACATTATTTATATGAGCCCAGCAATTATGAGCACAGAAGGGCTGTCAAAGGGCGCCACAAGAAGTGAGTTTCCAGGGCAAAAACAGAATGTTTTAAAGACCAAAATGTTTCCACCTATTTCAATCTAAGAAAGTTCAGTTAAAAAGGTCAGTTGCTGACTTAAATGTTTAAGTATAAAAAGGTATTTTTAATACTTAAATTGCAGTAAACCGAACTATGAAATTTAAATACATATAACTTATGAATTTTAATTTTAGTTTAGGTTAGGTTTTAGTAATTTTGTTATAACATTTAATAATTTTCTATTATTTAAAAAAATATATTTTTATTTATCTTTGTTTTTATTTCAGTTGTAGCTTTAGTAGTTTTTGTATGCCATCCTAAACTTTTTTTATTCCTGTTAGTTGTCAAGGCATTTTTTTAAATTAGGATTTTCAGGTTTTTGATTTGAGTTTTAGTAACTTTGTTTTTATGTTTTGTTATTAATATTAGTTTAATTAAATATGTCTATAGTTTTTGTTAAGTTTATTTAGTTTTAATTAATTTCAGTACTTCAACTTAAAATCAAATAAAAAATATTGTAGCTAAAAAAAAGTATATATATATATATATATATATATATATATATATATATATATATATATATATATATATATACAGTACAGACCAAAAGTTTTGACACACCTTCTCATTCAAAGATTTTCTTTATTTTCATGACTATGAAAATTGTAGATTCACACTGAAGGCATCAAAACTATGAATTAACACATGTGGAATTATATATGGAATTATATACATAACAAATAAGTGTGAAACAACTGAAAATATGTCATATTCTAGGTTCTTCAAAGTAGCCACCTTTTGCTTTGATTACTGCTTTGCACACTCTTGGCATTCTCTTGATGAGCTTCAAGAGGTAGTCACCTGAAATGGTCTTCCAACAGTCTTGAAGGAGTTCCCCGAGAGATGCTTTTGCACTTGTTGAAGCACTTGTTGGCCCTTTTGCCTTCTGTCTGCGGTCCAGCTCACCCCTAAACCATCTCAATGGGTTCAGCTCCGGTGACTGTGGAGGCCAGGTCATCTGGCGCAGCACCCCATCACTCTCCTTCTTGGTCAAATAGCCCTTGATGCCTTCAGTGTGACTCTACAATTTTCATAGTCATGAAAATAAAGAAAACTTTTGGTGTGTACTATATATATATATATATATATATATATATATATTTATTTATTCAGCTAAATGAATAAATGTAAATGTAAAATGTAAATATTGATATATATATATATATATATATATATATATTATGTAGCCCCGCACATGACATGCAAGAAAAAATAAATAAATCGAGCGCACAATTTACTAATTTGTTCCCTCACTGTACTGAAACGTGCACACGATTACTACTGCATTCCCTCGATTTACTATTGCATTCCCTCAATTTACTATTGCGTTTCCTCGATTGCTAAATTGTGCGCACAATTTATTTACTAAATCTAAATACATTATAAAATATTAATATGTTCAAATGTATTATGTATTTATGTTCCAAATATGGAAAAATAAAATGCAAGGTAGATTCCTGCTATACTTTGTTCTTGGTCTAGTCTTCTGTCTCATTATGAAGAAACACACAAAGATAAAGAGGATGAGGGTAAATCATCTATAATAATCAACATAAGGTAATCCACAATAGGAAGGCATAAACACATGTACCGGAAAAAGAAACACTAAACAGAATACAACTTAGAAGTTAGAGTAAATTAGGATATTTGATAAGACACACCTGAACATAATGACACAATTAGACAAGGTCGGAAAACTAGGTCACACTAAGCACAGGCGGAAGGAAACGTACTCGGTTACTAACGTAACCTCGGTTCCCTGAGATGAGGGAACGAGTACTGCGTAAGCTAGCTTACGCTATGGGAAAAGGTCCCCTTTTCTCGAGAATATGAAGCCAAAAATTATCCTTAATTTTTAAATAATGTAAAACGCAGTGCTGCAGCACAGCAGACCCAAGCGAAGCGGCTCGCGCGCTTATTGGCTGTGCTGCGGCAACTGCAGCAACCTATGGTGAGGCGGCAGAGAGTAACGAACCAATGGGGGCGCTTCGCGCCCATTGGACGTCAGAGCGCACCAAAATAGGCGTGGCTGGAACTATATAAGCCACCGCTTCACCATAGGGATCAGGTTTTAAATCGACTGAAGCGATCACCCGGTCCGAGCACATAGCACGGCAGGTTACGCAGTACTCGTTCCCTCATCTCAGGGAACCGAGGTTACGTTAGTAACCGAGTACGTTCCCTTTCGAGAGTACTCTCGTACTGCGTAAGCTAGCTTACGCTATGGGAACACAATGTAAAACGCCGTGCGTGCTCGGGAACTTCGACCTGTCACAGCCCGAGGCGAGAGCTCGGGGCTTTATAGCAGGAGAAATCCCAGTCCCAACAGCCAACCTTAGTGAGCTTTATATAGGGAACGAAAAAAGGGGGACGTGATAAGGCTTAGCACGTCTATATAGAGAGTACCCTGGCCTGCAGGGCAGGGACTTGCAGATTATAGAATCTAATAAATGTGGACGGAGAGGCCCAGCCTGCCGCCGCACAGATATCATCCAGTGGTATCCCGCAGGACCACGCCCACGACGAGGCCATACCTCGGGTGGAATGGGCTCTGATGCCGAACGGGCAGTAAAGGCCCTTAGATTTGTAAGCCAGCGAGATAGTGTCTACTATCCATCGCGATAGGCTTTGCTTCGTGGTGGCGAGACCTCGGGTGCGCCCACCAAAGCATATGAAGAGCTGGTCCGACCTCCTGAATAAGGCGGAGCGCGCAATATAGGTTTTAAGAGCCCTGACGGGGCAGATGAAGCTCGCGTTGCTTTCGTCGCTTTGCGAGGAAAGGGCTGACAGCGAGATGACCTGCGCTCTGAACGGTGTTGAGAGCACCTTGGGGACATAGCCGTGTCTTGGTCTGAGAATGACTCTGGAGTCATTAGGCCCAAACTCGAGACAGTCAGCGCTTACAGATAGCGCATGTAAATCCCCCACTCGCTTGACTGAGGCCAGAGCCAGTAGAAAAGCGGTTTTGAACGAAAGAAGCTTCATATCGACAGACTGAAGCGGTTCAAAAGGGGGGCCCTTTAAGGCCTCTAGGACCATAGACAGGTCCCAGGAAGGGATTGAAGGGGGTCGGGGAGGGTTCATCCGACGAGCTCCCTTAAGGAAACGAATGACCAGTTCGTTTTTTCCCAGTGATAGGCCGGCCACCGGAGCATGAGAAGCTGCAATGGCTGCCACATACACTTTGAGCGTAGACGGGGATCTGCCCGCATCTAAACGCTCCTGTAGGAATGAGAGTATCTCCGACACGTCACATAAGTGAGGGTCTAGGTTCCGTGTCCCGCACCAGGTGGAGAACACTGACCATTTCTGCGCATATAGGCGCCTGGTTGAGGGCGCTCTGTCTTCCGTAATGGTCTTTAACACTCCCTCAGGGAGGTTCCCGGGTACCCGTTGAGGGGCCATACATGAAGGGCCCAAAGTTCGGGGTGGGGATGCCAGAGCGCGCCCCTCAGCTGCGTGAGGAGATCTTTCCGCAGCGGTATTGGCCATGGGGCTGTACTGGACAGCTGCATCAGCTCAGAGAACCAAGGTTGGGTCGTCCAGAGTGGGGCTACTAGCAGCATAGCACATCTGCTCTTCCTGACCCGATCGATGACCTGCGGTAGCATCGCGACCGGTGGGAAGGCATAAAGCGGGCGTCTGGGCCAATCGAGGGCCAGCGCGTCCCTGCTCTTTGAAAAATATATTGGGCAATGAGCGTTGTCTTCTGAGGCGAAGAGGTCGACCTCTGCCCTGCCGAAGATGCTCGACTAGAGGCCGGAGGCAGACCTGCCCTCGTACAGGGCGCCCCAACCAAGGTTGGATGCATCTGTCGAGACTACTTTCCATTTCGAGACAGCGCCCGTGCGTACGCCTAACTGATACCAGTTGGCTATTTTCCAAGGGGCCAGAGCTGTGATGCAGCCGTGGGTCACCCTGATGCGCGCGCGGCCGGAAATCCAGGCGCGCGCTGGAACACGGTCTCTCAGCCAGCGCTGTAGTGGGCGCATGCGCAGCAGGCCCAGTTTGAGAACCGCAGAGGCTGATGCCATCAGACCTAGCATTTCCTGAAATCGTTTGAGCGGGTAAAGAGACCCGGCTTTGAACGACACGGCTAAATGCTGAATAGTGAGAGCGCGCTGTGACGTCAGACGCGCTGTACATGTCACAGAGTCTATGTCTATCCCCAAAAAGGAAATCCTCTGGCTGGGAGACAGAGCGCTCTTGACAGTGTTGATCGTGAGACCCAGGCATTCTAAATGGCTGAGGATCCAGGATCTGTGTGTCGTCAGTAGTTCCTCGGAATGGGCTAAAACTAGCCAGTCGTCGAGGTAGTTCAATACTCGCACTCCCCACATTCTCAGGGGTGCGAGAGCGGCATCCATGCACCGTGTAAACGTACGGGGCGCTACGGAGAGGCCGAATGGAAGAACCATGTACTGATAAGTCTGCCCCTCGAAGGCGAATCTCAAGAATGGCCTGTGATGGGGTGATATTTGAATGTGAAAGTAAGCGTCTTTCAGATCCACTGAGAAAAACCAATCCCTCGGGCGAATTTGCGCGAGTATTTGTTTGGTAGTTAACATTTTGAACGATCGCGTCATAAGCGCTTTGTTCAAACGTCTGAGATCTAGGATGGGTCTGAGACCGCCATCCTTTTTTGGTACGAGGAAGTAGCGGCTGTAAAAGCCTGACTCGCGCTGCGCAGGGGGGACAGTTTCTATCGCCCCTTTTGCAAGAATGTTTATCAGTTCGGCGCGAAGGACGTGTGTCATTTCGCTTTTCACTTTCGTTTCGACCACGGCGCGAAAGCGCGGCGGTCTGCGAGCGAACTGGAGCGAGTAACCTCGTTTTATTATATTCAAAACCCAATCTGATATGCCGGGGATGGCCTGCCATGCAGCGGCTCGTGCGGCTATGGGTTGAATGTGTTTCGGGCACTGGCCGCCTGTTATGAGGGGACCAGTAGCTCGAGTATGCTGTGCTTGTGACACTGTGGTGACAGCGCTTATTTGTAGGGTTGCGCACTGAGAAGTGGGCACGCGCGCTACATTTAGAGCACCTCCGGCGCGAGCGGGAAGGTGGGCATGAAAGGAGACCCGAGTGAGTCTTTGTGACACTTGGGGGAGTGTGTATACATGTAGGGGTGCGTACTGTGTAGTGGGCACACTGCCTACATAGAAAAAGCTCTTTTTGTGCTTTATTGAGGTCGCCGTGAAAACGGTGTTTGTGTGCAGGCGTGCGTGCATTGTAACAGGCTCGTTTACTGCAGTATAGACATCTCCAACCGCCTTTAGTGAGGGGATTGGAGGAAGCATGTGAGGTTTCTTGTGTGGTGGTCCGGCCGCAGCGGGACTTAACCACGGTCTTTTCAGCCCGAAGGTCAGGAGGGCTTCGGAGGCTCGGGGTTCAGCACAATCCTGGGCCGAGGTCCCCGTCTCTCTGGCGGTTTGCGGCTCGTAGAGAAAGAAAGGCTGTCGTGTCTGTCCTCTTCCGCCTCAGGCGCTCCGAAGGAGAAGGGGGCGCTGGTGAGCAGGGACTGGCGCTGCTCGTCCACGAAGAGGACAGGCGAAGGAGCGAGAGCGGGCGAGGCACGCGGGGAGTGTTCCGGCGTGAGCTCGCGTGTAACAGTATGCTCAGGCATTCTCTGATCGCGGCGTTTCTTACGCGGCACTTGAGAGAGAAGAGGCGGAGCGGGTGGAGCATCGTGGCTGGTTTGAGCTAATCGAGCCCGCAGGGTCGATATAGCCATGTCGTCGCACTCAGGGCAGCCGCCCTTGAAGAGTGCGCTCTCAGCATGCTCGCGGCCCAGGCAGGAGACACAGATGATGTGGCGGTCCTCGCTGGGCAGAGGGCCTCGGCAGGAAGCGCAGGCCCGAGGCATTTGAAACAACGCCTCTAATTCTGGAGGAAAAAAGTGTGATGCAGCGGCAAACACACTAGCTTTGAAAAGGATATAGTCACGCCGGATGGTGCAGCAGGAAGCGAGTGCTGAAGGCGGCGTCGAGATGAAGCACGAGCCGGCGTCCTCAGATCTGCGTTGCAGTGCTATCCCGCTGAGAGGCTTTTCGACGGCGTGTAGAGGCTTCTCCGGAGAAGACAGCGAAGTGCAGGTGAGATCGCTGAAGGAGATGAAATCTGATCCCTATGGTGAAGCGGTGGCTTATATAGTTCCAGCCACGCCTATTTTGGCGCGCTCTGACGTCCAATGGGCGCGAAGCGCCCCCATTGGTTCGTTACTCTCCGCCGCCTCACCATAGGTTGCTGCAGTTGCCGCAGCACAGCCAATAAGCGTGCGAGCCGCTTCGCTTGGGTCTGCTGTGCTGCAGCACTGCGTTTTACATTATTTAAAAATTAAGGATAATTTTTGGCTTCATATTCTCGAGAAAAGGGGACCTTTTCCCATAGCGTAAGCTAGCTTACGCAGTACGAGAGTACTCTCGAAAGGGAACACAACACACAGTCCATGAGGGTGTGACAATCAGAGCTCAAAAGAGAACACCCAGGTTTTCATTGGTATTAGATACGGAAGTGATTCACCAGTTAATTCCCTCTGTAGGGGTTTCAAAGATTTCTAAATTCTTCAGTAAAGGGTTCTAAGCCATGTAACAAAACCAAAGAGCTCAGAGATTAATCACACTATTGCAAACTTTGATTTGTATCAAATAAATAAATAAAAAATAAATAAAAGGTACAAGATCATGTAATAAAATGATTTTAATAGAGATAAACTTTGCATTGCAAAAAGCATTGCATAGTATGTTTCAAATAAATAAATAAATAATAATAATAATAATAACAATAACAATAATAATAATTTATAGTTGCTGTCTGTAAGTACAAAAACAACAGGTTGTGTTTATTGCTAAATATTGAAATCTACACAACCATTTAGGTAATTATGAAGACTGACTTAGAACCTTCAAGCTTCAAGCCATATTTTAAGGATTTATATGTATTTTAAGGAATCTCTATTGAGCACATGTATATTCAAAATAACATTATACTTTAATATGGCAACTTATGTATTATTTATGATACATGCTATAATTTAATTCTGGGAGTTTTTTTCTATTGCGGTGAAAGCAAATCAGTCTATTGAAGCCACTTCTTTGCAAAACCAACTATTTCAGAACCAACCAGACAGGACCATGGACAGCACCATTAAGTGCAAACCATCAAAACAGAACCATGGACAGCACCCTAAAGAGCAAAATATCCAAACAGCAACATGGACAGCACCCTTATCAGCAAACTAATGATGGGAGAAACTAAGGTTTTCAAATCTTTGAATCATCTGATCAAACTGCATTGCAAAATGATTAATTATTTTGAAGCATTTCAAATGCCACAAGCTGGTCAGAACACTGCAAATGCAACTGCAAATGTTTCATAAAAGGGTAATCTTTAACATGCGATAAATTGAAAAATGTGATTTGCCTGTATAATATGTTATTTTAATAACTAGCAGGTATATATATATATATATACATATGTGCGTGTGTGTGTGTGTGTGTGTGTGTGGTAAGGTAAGTCCACAGAAAGGAAACACCACAATCCAGACATGCTGCTCTTTTTACACAGTTCTTGCTTCCTGTCACCTGACTAGTCACATGACAGGCCAACCATACAATTTTAAAGACATATACACACTTAAATGTTAAAAGGAATAAAACTAACTTGAAAACATGTAAACCAGTTAAAAATCAGTGTTTGAAAGTGGCCATCACTATAGCAAGCTATCCAAATAGCACTATGGACAGCACCTTAAAGAGCAAAATAACTAGAAAGTCCCATGGAGAGCACCATAATTGGCAAACCATCCAGACAGGACCATGGACATCATCATTAAGAGCAAAATGTCCAAATGTGACCTTAAATGATAAAATGTCTAAACTGGAACATTGATAATAAAACCAAGAATGGAATCATTGTGCCAATAAGATCACAACCCCTTATAATACAGCACACAAATAAGTTCACAATGCTTATACAGGCCTATCAAATGTCAGCAGCTTTTGCATTGCAAACTGATGGTAAACTGGAGTAACCCATCACAGCTCACACTGGGCTCAAGACGGCTCTGACGGACTCTCAGCAGTGTAATGTTGCGTGTAAGATCCTGGGCCTTTTCCAGGACAGTGGTCCTCTCTAAGTCTGCTGTTGTCTAGGTAAGTGAAATGGACAATTTATATAAGCTAGTACATTGATTCCTCCTGTTCTCCTTTCCCCTGCTCAGATGAAGCAAACAATTGAGCACTGTTCCCTCCACAACACCTTTCCATTCCATTAGCTGCACATGACATGACTGCACATTTCCCTCCTCCTACCACCTGGGCTGTCGAGAACAGAAATAATGTGATCAAGCCAGTACTTTGTGCATGTATATAAAGCTTTTTTATTTATTTATTTTTGTCATCCCGCAGCTCTTTCGAAGAGTGTTTTTGCCTTACTATCAAATGTTATTTGTAATATTCCATGACAATATGCTTTACACTCAAGTATTTTGAACAAGTAAAATGCAGCGTAGAACCTAATGGAGGGTAGGAATTCCTGGCAAAACAGTGATATACGTGAAAAACAAGAAGGGAAAAGCTAGTACAGTTTTAGAGCTCAAGCACCAAGAACAGTCGGAAATGCAGTTATTTCGGGAAACTACATTCAGTGTGCATGTAAGGGGAGTTCAAGGTATTTTTTTGTTGGTTTTGTCTTTGACAGAGGTTTGTACATTACATTTTCATAAAATATCTGATGTCTGAATACCTGTCTACACCTATCTATTTGTCTATGTTGTGGATTATCTGTCTTTCCAATAAGCTGACTAACTACCACTTTGTTTATGTCTGTCTGAGTACTTATATATCTCTCAATTTAGCTGAAAGTCTGTCTGTCTTTGAAAGAAGACAAAACACACATTTATCTATCTGAAATGTCTTTTCAGCATGTCTTTTCTAATGCCACTGTGTACATTTATGTTATGACAGGTAACCAAGGTAGGTTTTTCCAGATAATTTAGTGATATTCTTTGTCCAATACTGCTATCCTCATCACTGTATAATGCTAGGTCTCCTTGTCAGGGTAATGTACAGTAAATGTTCAATTATGAGGACCTCCGGAGGGTGTGAGGCCTTATCTTGAGCCCTTGAGTCAGAGTAGATCGACACACCTCTCTGGCATAAATCCTTCGCACACTCCACTGGGGATAATGCAGAGATTAGATTTCCATGAGAAGTGAATCCCTGACTTCAGCTTTTCAACACTTCAAAAGAGTCAAGGGTAGTATAAAGAAATGTGGCCAACAATACTGCAGAAAGGGAAAACCTGAAAAATATTCAGTTATTTATACAGCATATAGAGTGCTGGGAAGTCATTTTAGTGAATTACTTAATTTGGACAGTTCATATATAAATCCAATCAAACTAACGTAACCTTGGTTCCCTGAGATAAGGGAATGAGTGTTGCGTTGAGCACTATATGGGTAAAATATTATTTAATCTGAATTCCGAAGACTGATTTGTTCACATTCGTGTAGCTGCATGAACAAATGGTGCTTCAAACTTCCAAACGGAGAGGAGTCGACTGCTATATAAGTTGGCTATGAGCACCATTTTGTAAGAATCGTTCAACTAATAGTGACAGTCATCGACTTGCATGCAGCCTTATAGCATGGCAGCATATCCAACGCTTGTTTCCTTATGTTAGTAACTGAAGCACTCACTTTCAAACACTATATGGGGAACTCATCCAATAGCGCCATGTTATAAGCGCCCCAGAGCGCCCATATTGAGGGCTTCAGCAAGCATGAGCTAACATGAACCCCAAGACACTAGGCTGGGGACAACATAACAGGTCCTTCTCCACTATAAGAGGGTATAGGCATTTCAAAATTATAAAACCTGGTGAAGGTAGATGGCAACAACCAGCCAGCAGCCTTAGATATATCACCAAAAGAAATCCCACTGGACCAAGCCCAGGAAGAGGTAATTCTCCTAGTGGAGTGAGCCCTTACTCCTATAGGACATTGCACGTTTGTATATTGAGAGTGAGTGCAAGGCTTCTTTGAGGGTATACCGGCCTTGGTGGGAACTGACCCTCTCCTCTTCCTTTCTTGGATCAGGACAGTTTTTGAGGCTAAGGTTCCAGCACTACTCTGGGTTGGGGACATTTACACTTAGGGTACGTTTACCTTCTAGCCACCTGACGGTGCTGCTGAAGACCACGCTCAGATTTAGGCTGTTTTACAGGTTGCTGAGAGGATGGCGCCTTCTGGACTAGATGCACCAAAGAGAAAGATCCCCTGCGAAGAGAGCTGAATTGCATGATGACATCACTGAATAATCAATGAGTTGACCTTTGCTAGAAAAAATTACTCTTTGTTAATGTCTTCTTGCATTATTGACTATTTTCCTGTTGCCACTGTAAAGCTGCTTTGACACAATTAGTATTGTATAAAGTGCTATACAAATAAAGGTGATTTGACTTGTACCAGCCGCCAAGGGCCTTCAAACCAAGGACCCCCTTGAGGGCAGAGATACGCAGCGACCACCTCTGCGAGAGGTATGTTGGCACCATGTTCTAGTGAGTTCTTCATGGTCCTCTGGGAAGAACGGGGTGGGCCGCTCTACAGTTCTGGCAGGAACCACTCATCTAAATGGCCACAGACGGGCTCTTCAGGAGCCGACCAGTACAGGCCGAGGTTGTGAGCATGAGTGCTGCTCAGGCAAGCAATGCATTCACCTTGCCTGTGTGAGCCATGCAGGGACATTTGCAACAACGTCACTGGAAATTTGCAGAAAATTCGCTCAGAAATGTACTCTTATTGTCACCGGATGGTCGCAGGGGAAACGCTTGTTGGAGGCGTTCTTCTGCAGCTGGGGCTCTTCTATGGTTGAAGTTCCATTTGTTTGTGCAGCTACACAAACATGAACAAATCAGGCTTCAGTATTTAGAGTAAACAGGAGATACCATTTGAAACCTTAAGTTTCAGGCCCAATTTTGTGTCCCGTTCAAAGAAAGTGCCTTGAAATAGCAAAAAGCTTTTTTCCAGATGGATTATGTTTTTATCGTCCTCTCAGATATTAGGCCTCTCATAAGGGTCAGTCCACAGTTCTGCTGTCAGCTCTCTATGCATTTAGGCCCTTTGCAATGCCATCTGCCAGCACAGCCAGTCTCTGTTTATTTGAGAACAAGAGTCTGTACCATGCCTATTCCAGCCACTATTTCGGGGAGACATGTATTTTTGGTCGCTGCATGGTAGAATTAAGTCTTTAAATGTATCCCATGGTGTAATTAGGCCACTCACACATTAGAGAAGCTGGCCGGTGATTGGAGGGGGATGTCAGATCCTCAGCCTCCGCACACCTCCTCAGCTGGCGGTATCAGCAAGTTGCATGCTTTCACCGCAGTTTTAGATTACGACAATGAGAACCATCACAGGTTAAGAAGAAAGCTGTAATAGATTATGTGTGTGAAACGCTTCAGTACAATTTGGTGCTTGTTCTAAAGCTGAACAAATTTAGTGGATGTTTGTTAGTCCAGCTGTGCTAAAATACACAATATGATATGATATGATATGATATGATATGATATGATATGATATGATATGATATGATATGATATGATATATGATATGATATGGTAAAGACTATATCTGCTAGTTACAGACTATATCTTTCTACTGGAAAGATATTAAATGGGAGCCGGCGAGAGCTGTACACAGTATGTGATCTTATATTTAATTTAATATTTATTTATTATTCATTAACTTAGTATACATTTTAATTAAAATGATACAATATTTGATACATGATACAATATCTTATTTGATAATATTAGTTTGTTTTTATTTTCTTAAATTTGTTCTTAAATTGTATTATTGAATACATTATTAAATTTATTATTCACTTAATAATAGCTAATTAGTTCAAATTAAACAATACCTTTTATAATAATTGTTTAGGCAAGGCAAGGCAAGTTTATTTATATAGCACATTTCGTACACAATGGTAATTCAAAGTGCTTTACATAAAAGAAAGTAAAATAATAATGAACAAGAATAAAACAAGCAATTTTAAAACTTTTAAAATTAAAAGTTTAGTTTAGTTTATGTTAGTTTATGTTTAGTTTATGTTTTCAATTTTTTCTCCTTTTAATTAAATTATCATATGATGTTAATTAAATTAAACTTCATATTCAAAAAGATTATGTTAATATTAACATCATGTTAATAACAATATAAATTGTATATTAAATGTAAATCTTAATCCAAATTATACATTATTTGATCTTATATTTTATATTATTAGTTTAGTTAAATTTTTTTGTAATTTTAATATTAATCAAATTTAATTATTTCAATTTAATTGGAATTCAATTTTACATTAATGCAATTTTAAATCAAATTAAACTGTATTTGATCCTATATTTAATAATATTTGTTTACTTATTTTTCTGTTTTTTCTTTTAATTTAATTAGTTAATATTAATTAAACTTAATTTAATCCTCATTTTATTAATTTAATATTAATTAAACAATATTTTAACTTGAATGAAAAGTTAAATGTATTTGATTTATATATATATATATATATATATATATATATATATATATATATTTGTTCTTTTAAAACATTAAACTTAATAATAATTTAATTTTGTTAAATTCAATTTATTAATTTCATATTACTTTTATTTGAATTGAAATTAAAGTATTCAATATTTTTTTGTTCTATAAAATGTTAATTTGATTTAATTTATTAATAAACCAGTTCATTTTAATATGCATTTCATTTAAATTAACATGAAATTAATCACATTTTGACACTGTTGGTTTTCTCTAGCAGTTGTTCATTAATTTAAATCAGCTGGTAAAGTCAAGCTGAGATAATTACAGAGTCCAACATTTTATTTTCGCCAGGATAATCTCTAATCAAAATCTATTATTCATTAATAAGACGGTTGAGTACCATTTCTTTAGGTACAATAGATTCTTATTTTATAAAAAAAATACATCATTATTTGTACATTTAGTAAATGTTTGAACTTAACGTTAAACAATGTCATTACTGTTCTTTCTTATTATAATGTTTGTATTTAAATCTTATAACTCAAGTGTGCAGTTTCTGCATCACTAACATCACAAAATGAAACTGCAAAACGGTTTTCCAACAAACAAAAATAGCAGAAATCAAGCTATGTGCTACACTAGATAGATTATGCAGCAGAGTTTATTGTGTTTCATGTCAGTGCGGCAAATCCTACATCAATTCGCCTCGTAATATTCTTAGGCACATATTGACACAAGAAAATTTTCAGCTGTATCTCTGAGTCACTACTTCATGGTATGAAATGTATTTATCCAACAATACGCAATATGCATCCAGTCAGCACACAGGAAACGAATTGAAAACACTATCAGTGAGGCTTGTAATGGTTGCTGCTGTGTCTTCGTAAATACATCAGCAGAGAAAAATTGTGTCATTTTTGAAATTGCTAATGCATTTTGGAATGTTTAGAGCTAGAAATGCCTTCAGTGACCTATGGATGTGAGTTTCTTCTTATTGTGTCTGCATTCTATTCCATTCTGTGTCTTATTTTTGGCTGTTCATCTTCAGGTTCACTAAGATGACATAAAAGTTTAGTTAATCCAAATATTACAATGAAAGCAGTTGTTTCTTGTTCTTCCACAACCAATTTTGTCAGTCAGCCAATCAAAAAAAAAAAAAAAGAAGAACAAGAATGCTCAAGCTGCTCTATGCAAGGGTTTAGGAATTGAAACTTTCAAACTCTAAAAATCACTATAAGGCTGTGTGTCCACCAAAGCTGTGAGCGCTTGAGAGAACATGTTTTATTTATTTCTTCAGTTGAGATGTTTGGCTGCTATGGTATAGATTAGAACATCTGCTGAAGTAATATGGCAGACGCATCGTTAAATAAATGTTTCTCCAATAATTATTTTTCATAACAATAATATGATCCAGCAATTCCATCTGGTAAAGACATAAATACTTGAAGATGAGCAATATCAACTTCTCCATTGTCGTTCAGTCGTAGTAGTAGCTCCGCTCCTCTTCCACTGTGATTTTTCTGTTGAACTGTTGAACATTATTCAACTTTTGGCGCCGAGAAAAAACGCTCAAGTGCTCAGCGTGAAAAAGACCTTCAGCACTTGACACGCTCTTGGCGAAAAAAAAAAAAAAAAAAAACCTTAGGACATATGGCCTAAAGGTCTTAAACTAAAAGATCAAAAAAGTCAGATTTAAGAGACATGAGCAATGAGTGATAATTTTGTTATATTGTTTTTGTGTTACACTTAACACCCCCCCTCCAAAAAAAAAAAAACGACTACATTTACATTTGTAAAATGACAAAATATAATAAATTCAAGAGACTATATCTTTGAATTATCTTTTTTCCATATACCATTGCCAATGTATTATTATGATTAATTATAATAGCTAATAATCACTACATTTATTCAGACACTTATTGTGTGTGTGTGTGTGTGTGTGTGTGTGTGTGTGAATATATTCAAGCTAGCAAAACATTCTTGTTAAAGCGTGAGCAAAATTCTAAAATGTTTTCAACCAGTGAAATGTGCTAAAACGTGTTAACAATGGTCAAAAACATGTTAGAAGCGTGCTAAAATGATTGTAACTCATTAAAACATGTTAGTAACTTCCCGAAACATGCTAGTAATGTGCCAAACGATGTTAAAAAAATTTAAAAACGTGAGCAACATACAAAAACATGTTAACAATGTGCCAAAACGTTTGCAGTGTGCCGAAACATCATAGCAATTTATCAAAATATTCTAACATGACAAAACATGCTAGCAGTGTGCTAAGGGATCTGCAACAAAATATTAGCTTTTAATCTTTTACATCTGCCTTAAATTCAACTGTTCCTATACTTATGCTCACATCAAATAGTGGGATGAACTCTAAAAGAGCTGTCCTTTTTATTTGGTAAAACATGTATGTTTCCGGATGAGTTTGCTGGACCCTCTCAGGCTCCTGATATCTCATTCGGGGCTCGCAAAGAGGACCGTATGTCGATCGCCGCATCACAAGGCGGGCTTGAGTCCTCGGGAGATGAGGATTCGGCTGCGTTGCCTCCCTCGGGAGTGCCAGCATTGTCCGAGTCAGATCAAGGCTGGATGATTGGTTCCTGGGGGCTGCTCATGCGGATCGCCAGCACCCCCCTCTGGTTCCTTTCTTCCCGGAAGTGCACCAGGAAGTAACTAGTTCATGGAAGGCACCTTTAACTGCCTGAAACCGTTCTGGTACTTCCTGTGCCTTCACTGCCCTCGATGGCGGGGCGGCCAAGGGGTATGCTGGGATTCCCCCAGTGGAGCGTTCTGTTGCGATGCAACTGTGTCCACAGAGCGCAGAGCGTGGTCCCAAGCTGCCCTCCAAGGCCTGTAAGTTCTCATCCACGCTGGTGTCCAAGGCTTACAGAGCTGCGGGCCAGGCCGCTTCTGCCCTGCATGCCATGGCCTCACTTCAGGTCTATCAGGCCAAGCTGCTTCGGCAGCTGCACGAGGGCATTGCTGACCCAGGGGTTTTGCAAGAGGCACGCACTGCTACCGGCCTCGCTCTCCGGGCGACAAAGGTCACTGCGCGCTCCTTGGGTCAGGTGATGTCCACTTTGGTGGTCCAGGAGCGCCATCTATGGCTGAACCTGGCAGACATGAGGGAGTCTGATCGGGCTCAGCTCCTCAACTCCTCAACCCCCCGGTCTCCCAGGATGGCCTCTTCATTCTCTTTCGAATGCATTCATCTGATGGATTGGTTTGCAGCGATCGACCTGAAGGACGCGTACTTTCATGACTCCATTCTTCCTCGACACAGACCGTTTCTTCGGTTTGCTTTCGAGGGGCAGGCATATCAGTACAAGATTCACCCATTCGGGTTGGCCCTGTCTCCCCGCATCTTTACGAAGGTCGTGGAGGGAGCCCTGGCTCCTCTCAGGGAACAAGGTGTCCGTATCCTCAACTACCTCGACGACTGGCTGATCCTAGCCTAACTCTCGAGAGCGGTTGTGCGAGCACAGGGATCTGGTGCTCAGACACCTCGCCCGACTGGGTCTTCAGGTCAACTGGGAAAAGAGCAAGCTCTCCCCTGTGCAGAGAGTCTTTTCTCGGTATGGAAATAGACTCGGTCGCCATGTTCACGCAGCTTACGAACGAGCGCGTGCAGTCACTGCTGAATTGCCTGAGACAATTCGAGGGCAAGAGAGCGGTTCCACTGAAACTGTTTCAGAGGGTCCTGGGGCATATGGTGGTCCGCGTATCCGCGGCGGCGGTCATACCGCTCGGGTTACTCCATATGAGACCGCTTCAGCACTGGCTTCACGACCGAGTCCCGAGATGGGCATGGCAACAGGGCACGCTCCGAGTGACCATCACTCCGGCCTGCCACCAAAACTTCACCGCGTGGTTGGACCCCTCGTTTCTACGGGCCGGTGTGTCCCTAGAACCGGTGTCCAGACATGTTGTTGTGTCAACAGATGCCTCTGCCATGGGCTGGGGTGCCATGTGAAACGGGCATGCTGCGTCGGGCTCCTGGACAGGACCCCGACTTCAGTGGCATTTCAATTGCCTCGAGTTGCTAGCAGTACGGCTTGCTCTGCACCGCTTCAGGGCCCTGCTGAAGGACAAGCACGTTCTGGTCCGTACAGACAACAGTGCGACCGTAGCGTACATCAACCGTCAGGGTGGTCTACGCTCCCGCCGCATGTCGCAACTCGCTAGCCATCTCCTCTTGTGGAGTCACAAGCATCTGAGGTCGCTTCGTGCCATTCACATTCCTGGCAGGCTCAATCGTGCAGCCGACAAGCTCTCACGGCAGCAGTCTCGCCCTGGGGAATGGAGACTCACGCTCAGGTAGACCTGTTTGCCTCTCCAGAAAATTCCCACTGCCAGTTGTTTTACTCCCTGACCTAGGGCACTCTCGGCACGGACACCCTGGCACACAGCTGGCCTCTGGGCCTGTGCAAGTATGCGTTTCCCCCAGTGAGCCTTCTTGCACAGACGTTGTGCAAGATCAGGGAGGACGAGGAGCAGGTCCTCATGGTTGCGCCTTTTTGGCCCGGCCGGACCTGGTTCTCCGAACTTGTACTCCTCGCGACAGCCCCTACCTGGCCAATTCCTCTGAGGAAGGACCTTCTTTCTCAGAGACGGGGCACCCTCTGGCACCCACGTCCCGATCTGTGGAACCTACATGTGTCATGGTCACGGAAGGTTTAGGTACCTTGCCACCAAAGGTGGTAGCTACCATCACTTTAGCTAGAGCCGTGTCCACCAGACACGCCTATGCTTTGAAGTGGAACCTCTTCGTCACTTGGTGTTCTTCACGGCATGAGGACCCCTGGAAATGTCAGATTGGGTCAGTGCTCTCCTTTCTTCAGGAGGGGTTGGAATGAAGGCTGTCTCCTTCCACCCTCAATGTCTATGTGGCCGCCATTTCGGCTCACCATGACCCTGTTGAAGGTCCCCCTCTGGGGAGGCATGATCTGATCATCAGGTTCCTGAGAGGAGAAAGGAGGCTCAATCCGCCTCGCCCTCAGCAAGTCCCCACTTGGGACCTCACAGTTGTTCTATCGGCACTGCAGAGGGCTCCCTTCGAACCCTTGCTCTCAGTTGAGCTAAAGTTTTTATCTTTGAAAACTGTGCTTCTGACAGCTTTGGCTTCAGTGAAGAGGGTTGGGGACCTGCAGGCATTTTCAGTTGACGAAGCGTGCCTGGAATTCGGGCCGGCTAACTCTCACGTTATCTTGAGACCCCGGCCTGGGTACGTGCCCTTGGAGGAGGCAGACCCAGTCCTGGCGCTGCTCTGTCCAGTACGTGCTCTCCGCACTTATGTGGACAGAACTCAGTGCCTTAGGACCTCAGACCAGCTCTTTGTCTGTTACGGAGGCCTGGTATGCTACGAGTGAGTGAGAGCTCACTCAACTAGGAGTGTAGCTTCCTCCTGGGCACTGGCGCATGGCACCTCGCTAACAGACATCTATAGAGCTGCGGGCTGGATGACACCTAACACATTCACGAGATTTTATAATCTCCATGTAGAGCCCATGTCCTCCCGGGTACTCGCCCCTTCGGGCCAGTAAGGACCTGCTTGGTGTCAATCCGCTTGCTGCACCATTCCACTCCGCGGACTGGATGCGTGCACTATTCCCCTCAGGTGAGTTCCTCAGTCAGAACCCTGGGTTCCTCCAGCACTGTTAATGTACAACACTTGTGTACATGCCCTTTGGTCAGCCCTGTGTGTGACTAGGTGCCTCCATGTGTTGTGATTCCCCTTTCTGGGCAATCCCACGTGTGTATGTCCACAGTAAGTCTCTCCCCAGCATGTGTCTTTCCCTTGGCAAGCCCCTTGCCAGCTCTGTTATTGAAACTTCCACCCTGCAGGGCTGGGTACCTCAGAGTTCTTAAGTATCACCACCTTGGTGGATGCCTGCCTTCTGTAAGTCCTCCCACGGGCAGGCAGCCTACTAGCATACGTCCAGCTGGAATATACTACCCAGTGTATTCTGTGTAAGTTATGGGCCCTCACTCGTGCTGGCCTCACGACAGGGTGCTATCACTCACACGGGTCGCTGGAACACAGCCATGTGGCGTTTTGTAAGGGACCCCATTCGTAACGTCGAACGTGACCGACTGAAAGGGAACGTCTTGGTTACGTATGTAACCCTTGTTCCCTGAAGGAGGGAACGTAGACGTTACATCCCCTTGCCACATTGCTGAACGGCCGGGTCACTGGCTCGGCTCCACAGCAAAGACTTGAATACGAGTTGCTCGCGTTGCTCCTTATATACTCGCTCTGCGGGGCGGAGCTCGCGATGCAAATCCCGCAGACCAAGGTACTTTGTGTACCATTGGCTCGTTTTGTACCACTCGAAGGTGATTGGGCTCTCGGGCGAGATCCCATTCGTAACGTCTCCGTTCCCTCCTTCAGGGAACGAGGGTTACATACGTAACCAAGACGTTTTCTCAATAACTTCAGATTAAAATCAGAGTAAAATAAAAGCACAATCAGTAAATCCCATCAAGTGATTTTTTCACAGTGTAAACACTCTCTGATTCAATCTGCTTTCAGACAATACATTGAATCAAACATTAAAGTTGTGCAGTGCAAATATTTCTAAAACGGTCAAGTGTTTAACACGTCAACATTTCGGACAAGCTATGATATACCTTTCTCCCACAGTTTCTTGCAAATTACAATATTCTAAAACATGCTAGTAACTTCTTATATATAATTAAGAACAAGACTAAATAACAAAAAAAATAAAAATAAATGTCCATTAAAATGTCAGTGAAAAGCCTCAAAACATAAAATCACAATCAATGAATTTAAAAACTAATGGACTGGCAATAAAACATTCTAATTGGTTTGTTAACATATTAAAGGAAACGCTGGGACCTCGACCCATCAAGTTCAAAGTGGTTAGATGGCCTTTGATGCCTTTAAATAACAAGAGACAGAGATAAGTGGGGTCAGTGTGAAATATGATTAAACGATTTAAAGATATGATTTAAAGAGCCTGCTGCACACAATTCATCTTCACAACCCACACACATGGTCAGCCATTTTTCATTTTATTTATTTATTTATTTAAAAAAAAAAAGTGCTAGAGAGGAGGACATGCCGCGGGGTAAGCCTGTCTCTTTGGGAATATTTTAACAGGAAAACAAATAGTTAATATGTGCAAATGCTGGGGTTTGAAAGCACTGCAGACACAGTGTTCTATTGTGATCATTTACAATTAATGTAACATTTGTCTCAAAAATAAAGAGAAAATATCACATTTGCAATACATACAGCTCTCTCAACTCTAATGTAGTTTAGGACAGTCTGATTCATTCTGTCTGGTCAAGTTTGATGTTACAGTAACTAAAATTGTTTGTTCAAAACCACTTATTGTTTTGTAGCAGCAAAAATATTGCTCTCAATAAATAATAAATTGTATAATTAATTAATATATATTTTATTTACATTATTTACAACTATTGTTCATCTGTAACTTATAGTGTATCTAACTATCAAAAGTTCAGTAGCTTGACTATAACTTCTTACATTTTGATTATTGAAGTATTTTCCCCCACAGTGGAAATCCCTTCAAATCTTGCATGCTTGATCTTGTATGTTTGTACAGCAGCAGTTTTGGCAGCCCACTTGATCTCAGTTGGTTCTTCTCAACTCTAAACCTGGGTCTGACCAAAGTGGGGGGGTGTCTAGCAAGACTGATAGAGGCTTTCAGTGTCATAGACATAGTGATCTATCTCCAGCGTCTGCTTCTGTGGCGTCCTGCTGGAGAAACGCTGCTGTCCTACAGAACTCGCTCTTATAGACTGAGGTTAATGGGTCCGAGTAGTAGAATTCTTATCGCTTCATCCAACAAGGTTAAATACATAGTGACCCAGAGAAAGAGGTAAGCCAAGGGACCGTTTCTGTGCAGCTAGTTTGCTATACTGTCTTTATTTGTGAAGGGAAGATGTTTGGAGAGATTTATTGGTTAAAGATCTGGGCTAGTAACTGAAATGTTCCAGATGATCCATGAGCATTACCACTATGTCCTTGAGCAGGACAATTAACCTCAGGTTGTGAAGAGACTGTTCTTGGTAAGGATGGTTTGGTTTCGTGTTTCATTTTTATTTATTTACTTTATTAATGATTTTATTAAATGTTTTGTTTGCTTGTTTGTTTTTGCACTGGCCTAATGCTTTATTGACCAATCATCATCCAAGATCAGAACAATCCATCTAATAAATAAATATTTAATACTGTATGTCTTTGATATGGAAATGACATTCTGTGATTGGTGTATACATGCTTTTTTTCTATTGATTTCGTGTTTTGCATTTTTTCTAAACCTGTTGTCAAGATTTGGGCAAAAAACAGTTTAAAGGCCTTATTTGAGTGATTCTGTACTTTATGATTAAATAAGAAATAAAATAATTAAACATACATAATTTATAACATGCAATATATATATACACACACATACATATATACATATATACATATATATATATATATATATATATATATATATATATATATATATATATATATATATATATAAATAATGTATATATATATATAATGTTTGTGTAATGAACAAAAATTATAAATGCAACATTTTTGTTTTTGCACCCATTTTTCATGAAATAGGCCTTTTGTGTACATAGAAAAGGTCCAAAATCTTTGAGTTCAGCTCATGAAAAATGGGGGCAAAAACAAAAGTGTTGCATTTATAATTTTGTTCAATGTGTATATGTATTAAAGAAAGACTGAAATAGAGTGAAAACCTAGAACGGGTAACAACGCTGCTTGTAGAAGAAATGTTGGTTTGCAGTTATTTATAAACCCTTTCCAAATTATGTTTCTGGTTCTCTCTCTCTCTTTCTCTCTCTCTCTCTCTCTCTCTCTCTCTCTCTCTCTCATAAAGTGAAAATCTTATAGTAGGAAGGTAATTTACTTAATGAAAATATTTGACTACAATTGTTTGACTACAATTGATTCATCAAATTAAATAAAAAGATATGATGCTATGATTTTAATTGTTAGATACAGTCAGGGTGATCAAGACTTCTAAAGTGAGATGGGCAAAACTAACCATTTTATTGCAGAGAAACTAACATTTGCTTTAATGCTTGCTACTTTTCATGCAAGGTTTTGTTATGTTAAATAATGGTGGTTAATCTAACAAGAATACTGGTTACCAACAAAAATATGGGATTTTTACAGCTTATACTTTACAGCAATAATGTACACCCTATTTATGCTTCGTTGTAATTTTCTACATACATCATCGTTATGCAACATGACACACAAAGGCGAAGATGATGAGGAAAGGGAAGTCTAGAGATGGATCGTAGCATGCGCCGGGTGAGTGCATTCCAGAGCTTGTCGTGGGAAGTTGGTTTGTGCCATGATGAAAGAAATTCCCTGAAACAAACCCCATCCATCACTGCATCCTCAGAGCCCAGGACAGAGGCTGCAGCTGCATGCACAGACGCTAAAAGAAAGACACTTTCTCTTTAGTGCCAATCTGCAGTGCTGAAATGCCTTCGCTGTCCTAGTTTGTGGCATGCGCCTTCTGATGACTCAATTATAGGATAAATAAGAAAATAATAAAATAAAACATGGCTTCTTTAGAAATATACTGTAATGTCTTAAATGAGATATACCTGATTGCATTTAAAGTTGTTTTGGTTCTGGGATCACTAATGCGAGCTATACAACTGGTGTGAAAGCTGTGTTCACCTCCTTGGCAGTAAGTCAAGTTTGTTCCCAGTGAGTGCTGTATTCCACCAGGGCTGTCCCAGGATTGATACTGTTTTTGATATTCTTGAACGGGATCTCAAGGCACAGCTGAGGGGGCAGAGGAAATCCAGTTCAGGGGTGTTAGCATAGCATCTCAGCTTTTTGTGGATGATGTTGTCCTGAAGGCTTCATCAGGCTGTGACCTTCTGTGATTACTTGGGTGGTTTATGGCAGAGTGTAAAGCAGCAGGAATGAGGTTGAGCACCTCCAAACCTGAGGGTGTGGTTCTCAGCCAGAACAGGGTAGATTGCCTGCTTCGGGTAGGGAATGGGTTGCTTTGCCATGTAGAGTAGGTCATGTACCTCAGGGTCTTGTTCACGAGTGAGGGTATGTTGGAGCATGAGATTGACATGCTCCAATGTGGTCATTGTCCTGGGAAGTCATGGTAAAGAGAGAGCTAAGCTTGAAGGCGAAGCTGTCAATTTACCAGTCGATCTATGTTCCAACCCTCACCGATGGTCATGAGCTCTGGGTAATGACCAAAAGAACCTTAGGGCATGCTGGAGGGATTAAATATCTTGACTGGTCTGGAAACGCCTTGGGATTCCCCTGGATGAAGTGACAGGAGAGAACGCATGGGTGTCCTTACTTAGCCTAGTGCCACCGCGACCTAGTCCCAGATGAGGGAAATGGAAAATGGATAGATGGATATTATTATTATTGAAGTTTTTTTCAGCTTCATTTAAGCTAGCGTTAAATCGATATTGCAGAGAAAGCAGCATGACTAATCCAGACATTTTAAGGTTACACAGGTCACGTTAAATTGAAGAATTTGCACTGCTCACCAAGGCTGTAAATACATACAACAACCTAAATTGAAAATCTTTATTGTGCATCTAGCAATTAGGCTGAAA
This sequence comes from Carassius carassius, assembly GCF_963082965.1. Lineage (NCBI taxonomy): Eukaryota > Metazoa > Chordata > Actinopteri > Cypriniformes > Cyprinidae > Carassius > Carassius carassius. Next base: position 17,766,097 of record NC_081802.1, read on the forward strand.
TAACTATACTTGCATTGTCTTTAGAAACGCATATAAATAAAGATCATAAAATTTACAAATTGCCAAGATACCAAGAAACCTTCATTAAACCAAACATATCTGCTTGTGCTTCTGTAACTGCACTTTATTGCCTAGGTGAACAATGACAAATGATGACAATTCTCTAAATAGCGTTGGCAATTATAGCCCAAAGTATCAACTCCAGAAAAGACAAAAAGGTCAATGGCTGTCCCCCCTGCACCAGGACAGATGAACATCGCTTTCACTGGTACGATCAGAATTTAAAAAACCCCTCTGTCTTCTAAAATATAGGTGACTGAGATTCTTATTTCAAGCGCTAAGCATCTCTGACATGAGCCTCTAATGGAATTTTCAAGCACTGGGGCATTTTTGCCCCCCTCATTTCATTTGTTAAAGTCAGTCCTATAACTCACAGAGGTTGTGCTTCGCGGAGCAAAGAGGATTTCTAATCTTTAAACAATGAAAGTTAAAAAGTTGAAGAAAAGTGATACTTACCTATGGAGTTTCTGCCTCTTCTCTCGCTGCTTTAAAGTTTAACCTGTGGCTCAAGCATCAAATGGGGCTGATGAAAATAAGAAGCAATTCTAAAGGAAGATTTCTGTTTAAATCCCATTTAAAATTCCATAAATACTTTGCTTCTGCATTTGTCATGTGGTCATGATTATTTCTTGTGAGCACCTTTCCTCGAGACTGCTTGCTCAGGGAATTAAATCACTAACTTTACTGTCATATTATCTTAAAACATGGCTTTCATCATCAGTCCAATGAGATCATATGATAATAACCTGTCTTTTTCAATTACTTCCGTGGCAGTAGTTGATTTAGGGCACCTACACATGAGAGAACGCAAATACATTGAAATACATTGATTATGCATCACAAGAATATAAAAGGGAAAATGCAATGCTTTTGTAAAAAGTGAGAAATCCATTTCACTGTAATCCTGCTTGATTTAAAATTGACTGACTGCTGAAAGAGTTAAGTAGCATGCTAAAATAGCTATAAATGCTATAAAAAAAAGGATAACTAGAGTAATATGTAGATTTCCTTAAAGTTAACCTGACAGCTTGGCATACTGCAAACTGTTAAATCTGCTAGAATAGCTGAATATTGCTATTGATTACTGCTAAAATGCTAACCCAGCTAGCATACGTATGTCCACAAGATGTCTGTTAAAGAGAACTTCATCTGGAAAGCATCTGCTGTGTATAAACATCTGATACACTTTAAGATGTCAGTTTTATATTCATTTTAAATCATAAACATCTTAAAGGCATCTTCTAAACGTATACTTGACATCTGATAGGAAATGTCCTATAGATGTATTTCAGATGAGCAAACGGTCTAAAAAAAATATGTCTTTCAGATGTAATGCAGACGTTGTCAGGGTTTGGCAAGGGAGGACCCAGATGCAGAATTAACAGGGGAAACAGTTTATTAACAAGTGTGAAACACAGATGATGCCCTAAGACAGTCCACAATAGGGCAGGGCTCACGACAGGAGAACAGGCGGATCAGAAGTAGATGGCTCCAGACTCTGTGGCAAAAGGAGACCTTGTAGCAACTTAAGTAGGAAGGGCCTGACCCGGTTGAAGGAACCCCTTGTAGCGCTCCAATGTCTGTCAGGTCAGAAGAACCAGTGACCAGGGAGGATTCAGGAAGCAGGGCAGGAACCAACACAGACACAAAGACAAAACAGGGGAGACAAGAATTTGACAGATAAAAGTAAACTTGCAAACCAATGCCTAGGGAGAAAAGAAAACTAAAAAGGAAAAACAAAAAGTAATACTAGAAATAACTGGAATTAACTGACAACAAAAGGATAACAATTGGAAAAAGCTAGGAATAATTAACTAGAACTACAAACCAAAATAAAGAAAACAGCAACCTTGCTGAAAACTAGAAAGAAAAAAGGTGGGAAAAACCCCAAAAGGTTAAAGAACAAAAACACTAAACTACAAAGACTAGAACTAGACTACACATGGGAACAAATGAAAACTAAAAAAATAAGAGGGAACCAAATAAGATGCAAAATACTGATTAAAGAGTTCTAACAAGACTAAATATCCAAGCTAGAGACTGTACACAAGGCACACACAAAAACGAACCAGCAAGGACCAGAGGGAAATGAGCACAATATAAAGGGAGCAGAGCACACAAGGATCAGGTGAACAATTAGACAAACAAAGGACTAAACAAGGGGGCGTGGTGATTAGAAACAAGGAGGCAGGACAAGGGGAGCACACGGCCAACATAAACAAAGACACAACCATGTGCTCAGGCACAAAATGAACAGAGACACATTAAACAAAGATAGGACAGACAAGACTGTCAGGGCAGGATCCTGACAGACGTCTTGTAGTCGTCTCGGTGATGTATGTGTGCTATCAGGGACCAGTTACAACTGTTCACTACTGCAAGGTTCCCAGTTTGCTACTATGCACTTTTTTTTTAAATGGTCAGCTATAATTGTTCAAAATAGACCTTTGGCATGCAGTTTTAGCAGTTAGCAGCTGTGCATACCACTAGCCAATACCCTGCTAGTTGGTTAGCCTGCTATCCTACCTTACAGCTAGCCTGACACCTTACTGCTTATTGAAAACTCTCCTAGATTATCATACCAGTAGCTGATTGGTTAAAATAGCTATAATGTTAAAAAATGATAACAAGAAATTTAGATTTCCTTTACAGTTAGAATGACACCTGCTAACTGACAAATATGTTATATTAGCATACAAAAAGCTAATCAGCCTGCAAAAGTACTAATAATTATATTTTACATATTATTTAACAAAAGCTAAAAATAATAATAATAATTAAAGCCATAAATAAACAGCATTCCATTTTAGCAGTTACTTTGTAAACCAAGCAGGTTAGTCGATTGGATGCCACTTGCCAATTATACTGCTAGTTTAACGCATAACTGATTAACCCAGAAGCCAGCATAAGCTGCTTGCATGGTCTGGTTTAGCAAATTTGTTTTAGATGAAGTTTAAACACTTCTTTAGCTGGTCAGGCTGGTCTTAGTTGGTCAGGTTGGGAGACCAGATTAAACCAGCTAAGTCTATCTTAAACTAGCTAAAACCAGACAACCAGCAACTAGAACCACTTAGCCTTCTTAAATAGCTACCAGTGCTACAAAAGGATAACCATACATACATAACCATACCATACATCTAGCCTACATCTAACAGTACATACATACATCTAACAGTTAAGCATACTACTAAGCCTTCTAGATTAGCAAAGCAATAGCTAATTAAAACAGAGATATGCTACAAAAACGTAAGTCAAATTACTAATTTGATTACAACTAACCCAACAGTTTAGCATACTGATTGTTGATGAACAATAGCTGATAAGCATAGCTAAAAGCTATCACTGCTACAAAAGGATGACTGAAATTACTCTTTTGATTTTCTAGAACCCAGTTATTTTATTTAATTAATTACGTTGTAATACATTTATTTCTTTTATGATTTCAAGAAAACATTTTCCACAGCCTCAAAATGAATTATGTTTATTTATATAAATAATGATTATCCTCTTTGGCTAACAGCCTTGTGTTCAGATGCAAGCAAATACCTTCATTTAACTACCTGGTCTCTCGGCATAAACGTACCTGGGGGCACTTTTACCGAGATGCAAAATACGTACCAATAAGTACATATCAAAGCAGTTTCCAAACTACAGTGCTTTAAGTGGCCCAAAAGAGGTGCCTGTACTCTATTATAGCCTATATATATATATATATAGTACAGACCAAAAGTTTGGACACACCTTCTCATTCAAAGAGTTTTCTTTATTTTCATGACTATGAAAATTGTAGAGTCACACTGAAGGCATCAAGGGCTATTTGACCAAGAAGGAGAGTGATGGGGTGCTGCGCCAGATGACCTGGCCTCCACAGTCACCGGACCTGAACCCAATCGAGATGGTTTAGGGGTGAGCTGGACCGCAGACAGAAGGCAAAAGGGCCAACAAGTGCTAAGCATCTCTCGGGGAACTCCTTCAAGACTGTTGGAAGACCATTTCAGGTGACTACCTCTTGAAGCTCATCAAGAGAATGCCAAGAGTGTGCAAAGCAGTAATCAAAGCAAAAGGTGGCGACTTTCAAGAACCTAGAATATGACATATTTTCAGTTGTTTCACACTTTTTTGTTATGTATATAATTCCATATATAATTCCACATGTGTTAATTCATAGTTTTGATGCCTTCAGTGTGAATCTACAATTTTCATAGTCATGAAAATAAAGAAAACTCTTTGAATGAGAAGGTGTGTCCAAACTTTTGGTCTGTACTGTATATATATATATATATATAAGGGGCTAGGAGGGGTTTCTGCGGTCTTAGGTGACGGGATGGGGGGCTTATGATATTAGACTACGTAGCCTATAATAAAAGATAATGAATTTTAAACCTTAACTAAACACATTTTTATTCAATTGTAAAAAGAAAAAAAAAAACAATGACTGTTTTAACAGTGCGTAAATCAGACCTTTCTGTAACGCTAACGCTAATGAGCTTAAACTTATTTCTTGTACACAGTGCCGCGAACTGTCAATCACTCCTGTACGCGTGCATCACTGTCCTCCTCGCAGCTGCAGCAAATTGCGCTCTCTTCGTCAAGCTTTAAAACAAAAAGGGGACAAAAAGGTCGTATTGTCTTTGTGCATATAGATTAATTAGATAAATGAATATCTAAATTCGTGCCTAGCTGCCTATGGACAACGGTATTTTTTTAGAACTTAGAAAAAAGATGCTGCAGCCAATGAGCAGCCGGCGGAGGCTGGTTGCAGGACGACTCCACCTCCGCAGACAGTTTTTTAATGTTTATCAGACAATAACTACTCAAGATTTTGCTTTTCGGGACAATTAGGGCCAGATTTGAGATTCGGGACAACAGTTTAGATTTAGGGACTGTCCCGAATTTTTCGGGACGTCTGGTCACCCTACCTGAAAGAGCTACTGCATTACTTCACCCAGACAGCAAGCAGTTTCGGCCCAGAACCGGCCCACATCTGGCCCGCGTGAAATCCATGCGGGCCAAATGTGGGCCAGATCTGGGCCGAAACTGCTTGCTGTCTGGGCATTAACTTGCGTCTGACCTGCAGCGATATCATTCAGGTTTGGGGGGGGGGTGTCAGCCAGTGAGTCATCTGATCCTGACCGTGATGTTTTAGTGTTCAGAGTATAAAGCAAGAAGAGAATATGAAGTGTTGTTAACTGTAATTTATTGGTGGAAAATATGATTCTTTCAAGAGATTCGTCCATTTTCAGTTAGTTCTAGTGATGGGAAGTTCGGATCATTTTACCGACTCGGACTTTTGAGTCTCGTCCAGCAAAATGAACGAATCTTTTTTCGAGTCATTTCGTTCATTTCGTTCATTTTAGCAAAATGTAATGAAAATGTTATGTGTTACTTCCCCAACACATCTAGTACTTACGCAAATGTTGATCCCACTAAAAACAATACAAAACTAAAATGCTATAAGATACAGAAAAAAAAGTCCTTCTTTACCTGGGTCTTCAGTCTGTGATTAGCTCACCTCACCTCTCATCTGACAAGAGTCCTCGGGTTTAAGTCATTCCTTAATCACGTGACAGCCACATACGCAAAACTAACGCAGTCTTGAGCCGGAAAGAGAATTGATTAGTTCATCTCATGAGTCTTTCGGGTCGAGTTTGACTCGTTCCTTAATCACGTGACAGACCCATAAGCAAAACTAACGCAGTCTTGAGCCGGAAAGAGAATTGATTAGTTCATCTCATGAGTCTTTCGGGTCTCGGGTCGAGTTTGACTCGCTCCTTAATCACGTGACAGACCCATACGCTATTTCTGACATTTCTGTCACTGTGTTTTTGTTACTGTTTGTCGAGGATCTGTGGTTTGTTATTATTTTATAAATAAATAAAACCCTGTTATAAATAAAATATTGATTAATTTGTCTTTTTGACTGTCTATCGGTAAATAAACACTAGGCTATATAATAATATAATAATTCGAGCTTACAATAAAAAGTATTTATACTAGTTTGTTCATTTTTACTCCAATTTTGAGTTTGCTAGTATAATAATTGCTTTTCCTAGGCAGACTTGACATATTGGTGTAATATATGTATAAGAAGATTGCTCAAAAAAGGACATAATGACATATACATTAAAAGCAAATACAATTTTGAATTTGAATTATTAATGTTAGTTTAAAACATTAAGGTTATGATAACTTCAGCTTTAACAGTTTTAACCCAGCTCAGAGTGAGGAGGATACTTCAGATCCTGGTGCTACTGCCAGTGCAGGGGCCATGTTTTGGGAAGACTTTGACGAGAGGGTAGCAAGCTTGAGGCCTTCTGCTACCTCTTCTAAGACCTCAGATGCTATAAAGGTGCAGGCCTACCTTGCAGAGCCACTCTTACCCCGCACATCAGACCCTCTGGCCTGGTGGAGGAGATGTTCACCAGTATACAAAAGCCTTTCTGAAGTCACAAAGACAAGACTTTGCATTGTGGCCACATCTGTGCCATCTGAAAGATTTTTTTCTAAAACTGGGCAGATTATCTCAGATCGAAGAAACAGACTCAGCCCATCCAAGGTCAGGGAGCTTGATTTTTTTAATGCAAACATGCCTTAAAGCAAGTCCTAAAAATATAGCCACAGTGTGTTATTTATTTTAAAGCTTATTTATTTTTATTTATTTAGAAAAAGACTAGCTTGTTGTGCAATATTTTTGTTGTTGTTGTGATTTTAAAGGTAATTTGTTATTGTTATAAGGCTCCGTAGCTTTAGTATCTCTTCATTTTCATTTATTTTTATTTAAATGGTTTAAAATTATTTGGGGAATAGTTATACTCTTTGATATAAAGTTTTTATTTTGGCACAAAAGTGTTATTTATTTTAAAATGTATTCATTTTAAATTATTATATAAAAAAAAGCAAAGCTTGTTGTGCAATATTTAGTTTTTCTTTTTTTATATTGTACTTTTAAAGTTAATTTGTTAAGGTTATTAGACCCTGTGGCTTTATTATCTTTTAGTTTTATCTTTATTATACTTTTTTATTATTTTGATTTATTTTGGAATAGTTGTCCTCTTTGTTACAAAGCTTTAATGGCACAAAAATAAACAATAAACAACTATTCAAAAGTATGTACACAGTGTTTTTTAATGTTTATAAAGTGTCATATGTTACAAAAGTATGGTTTATACAGACAATCTGATTTAATAATTACTCTAGCCAATATTGTCACATCACGGGACAAAAGAACGAACAACCCGAAGAACCGAAAGATGAACTAATCAATTCTCTTTCCGGCTCAATACTGCATTCTTTTACTGTCTATGGTTTTAGCGTACGGGGCTGTCACGTGATTAAGGAATGACTCGACCCGACCCGAAGACTCATGAGATGAACTAATCAATTCTCTTTTCGGCTCATATTGCATTGGTTCCCTTTCATAGGTCACTTCGATGCTGCGGTGACGTCACCACGTATGGGAACACCTTCGGTGTGACGAATGTCTGAAGCCCTATACCATCCCGCCAATCTTATTGGCCAAATAGCGCGTGGCACCGCCCAGCATGCGTAAGCATATATATACCTGGTGCCGTGCGCCATTTACCTCAGATTTCATTCCTTCAGTACGAAGCGAATCTTCTGTGCCCTATTATCTCGCGTTCTCAGCGATCATCTACGAGCAGTATACTCCTCTCCGCGGACGCGATGAGTCAACGAAAGGTAGGAGCCGTATGATGGGTTATCACGAGGAGGCACTTATGAGAGGTTCGTTGCAGCCTCTCTACAGGTTCTCTCCTTGATAGCCTATGGCTACAGTAAAATATGCATACACTTCCCCTGTGCACTAACGCCATTAGGAAGTATCCGCGCTCTGGAGTGTATTCTTAAGTCGCCTCGCGTCTAACCCCCACCGTTTCGCTTCTGCGGTCGCCGAGGCCCCGCACGAGGTGTTGGTTAGGGGCGATATGTGCGGCTTGAATATGAATACAGTGATGCACTGGAGTTCCATGTGCTCGCTCTCCCCCACTCGAGCGCGTTAATCAACAGTTTTGCTCTTCAAATGGTGGATTACGGCTCACACAGCCGCCGCGTTTTCGCTAGCGGCTTGGCCCGATGTTATCTTGTTGGATTGAATCCTGCCGTGGATACGCTTCAGGATTATATACAACGAAACGCAGCGAGTTTGACGCACACGCTTTTCTTCATGTTAATATGCCAGGGACTATGCCCTTCACTGAGAGCGCTGTTAGACTGCTAATGCACATCTACCCTCTCACTGCAGTCCCCATACTCTAACTTTGACTGTCTCGCAGCAAGGGCACCTCGAGCGTCATTGAACTGAGCTATCATTCGCGCGCCCCCTCAGACACTCTGCACAATCCAGTCTTCAGAGTTTGAGGGACGGCGCGGAGGCTGGCAAAGATGGCCAGCGTATGACGGTTCACACAGCCGCCGCGTTCTCGCTAGCGCGTGGCCCGATGTTTATCTTGTTGGATTAAATCCTGCCGTGGATACGCTTCAGGATTATACACAACGAAACGCAGCGAATGTGACGCATGCGTTTTTCCTTCATGTTTGCTTAGGACTGTGCCCGCCTCCAGAGAGCGCTGTTGGACTGCTAATGCACATCTAAGCCTCTCACTGCAGTTTCCACACTCTAACATTTGACTGTCTCGCAGCAAAGGCTCCTCGAGCGTCATTTAACTGAGCTATCATTCGCGCGCCCCCTCAGACACTCTGCACAATCCAGTCTTCAGAGTTTGAGGGACGGCGCGGAGGCTGGCAAAGATGGCCAGTGTATGACGGTTCACACAGCCGCCGCGTTCTCGCTAGCGGCGTGGCCCGATGTTCATCTTGTTGGATTAAATCCTGCCGTGGATACGCTTCAGGATTATACACAACGAAACGCAGCGAGTTTGATGCATGCGTTTCCTTCATGTTCTCTAACATTGACTGTCTCGCAGCAAAGGCACCTCGAGCGTCATTGAATGGAGCTATCATTCGCGCGCCCCCTCAGACACTCTGCACAATCCAGCCTTCAGAGTTTGAGGGACGGCGCGGAGGCTGGCAAAGATGGCCAGTGTATGACGGCTCGCACAGCTGCCGCGTTCTCGCTAGCAGCGTGGCCCAATGTTTATCTTGTTGGATTAAATCCTGCCGTGGATACGCTTCAGGATTATACACAACGAAACGCAGCGAGTTTGATGCATGCGTTTTCCTTCATGTTCTCTAACATTGACTGTCTCGCAGCAAAGGCACCTCGAGCGTCATTTAACTGAGCTATCATTCGCGCGCCCCCTCAGACACTCTGCACAATCCAGTCTTCAGAGTTTGAGGGACGGCGCGGAGGCTGGCAAAGATGGCCAGTGTATGACGGTTCACACAGCCGCCGCGTTCTCGCTAGCGGCGTGGCCCGATGTTCATCTTGTTGGATTAAATCCTGCCGTGGATACGCTTCAGGATTATACACAACGAAACGCAGCGAGTTTGATGCATGCGTTTCCTTCATGTTCTCTAACATTGACTGTCTCGCAGCAAAGGCACCTCGAGCGTCATTGAATGGAGCTATCATTCGCGCGCCCCCTCAGACACTCTGCACAATCCAGCCTTCAGAGTTTGAGGGACGGCGCGGAGGCTGGCAAAGATGGCCAGTGTATGACGGCTCGCACAGCTGCCGCGTTCTCGCTAGCAGCGTGGCCCAATGTTTATCTTGTTGGATTAAATCCTGCCGTGGATACGCTTCAGGATTATACACAACGAAACGCAGCGAGTTTGATGCATGCGTTTTCCTTCATGTTCTCTAACATTGACTGTCTCGCAGCAAAGGCACCTCGAGCGTCATTGAACTGAGCTCTCATTCGCGCGCCCCCTCAGACACTCTGCACAATCCAGCCTTCAGAGTTTGAGGGACGGCGCGGAGGCTGGCAAAGATGGCCAGTGTATGACGGCTCACACAGCTGCCGCGTTCTCGCTAGCAGCGTGGCCCAATGTTTATCTTGTTGGATTAAATCCTGCCGTGGATACGCTTCAGGATTATACACAACGAAACGCAGCGAGTTTGACGCATGCGTTTTCCTTAATGCTTGCCAGGGGCTGTGCCCTCCAACAGAGAGTGCTGTTGGATTGCTATGCACATCTAACCCTCTCACTGCAGTCCCCACATTCTACATTGTTTGCCTCGCAGCAAACGGTGCTTCGAGCAGCATTGGATTGAGCTGTAATGCCAAACGTTCCCTCAGACACTCTGCGCAATCCAGCTTTCAGAATTCGAGGGGCGATTCAAGGGTCCTGCACAGACGACCCATTTATGACGGCTCGCACAGCCGCCGTTTTTCGCTAGCGGCAAAGCCCGATGTTCAATCTGTTGGCCTAATTCCTGCCGTGGACACGTTTCAGGATTATACACAACGAGACGCAACGGCTCTTATACATACACTTCCCCTGTGCACGAACGCCACGAGCTTTTCGTGCCCGGATATTTTAACATGTATGACAGCGTTGCAGGAAGCGGAAATTTTGAGACCGCTAGTATGGTCTCGGCCGTGTGTGAACGCTTGCCCGACATTTCTCTATGGGTGTTACGCACGATTTGTCATGGATACACCATTCAGTTTCAATAAGGCCCGCCTCCTTTCCGCAGAATTCTTTCCACGGCGGCGAAGCCGATGGAAATAGCGGTGCTGCGACAGGAGATGTCAACTCTGCTGAGCAAAGGGGCTATAGAGGAAGTACACCCCTCTCAGATGGAGGCGGGGTTTTTTACAGCCGTCATTTTGTGGTAAAAAAAAAAAAAAAAAAAAAACACTGACGGATTACGACCCATTCTGGGTTTACACCATCTGAATCTTGCACTCAGGAAGTTCCTCAGATTCGCTTTAGAGAGCAAAGCGTATCAGTATTTCTCAAAATGCATGGATGGATCTCTGGCCCCGTTGCGGCACCAGGGCGTTCGTGTTTGAACTAATTTAGGCGATTAGCTGGTGTTTAGCGCAATCGCAGACTCAAGCACACTCTCATGGGGATCTTGTGCTGAATCATTTAACAGCCTGGGCTTACGTATGGAATGTTTCACCCCGTTGTCTCCGCATCGGACGATTCCGGTGACACGGCGATGTGTGATGTCGCTTAAAAATATGTATGTCAACCGAATTCTCCTGACTGAATTCTCCTGACCGGAGTCCGGCTGGGGATTTGCGCTTCCCGAGAGACTGTCACGACGGATGCGTCTTTGACCGACTGGGGAGCTGTTTGTCAAGGGAGTTGGCACATAAACAGGTTGAAATTACTGGCTGTTTTTCTGGCTCTCCAGTATTTCTCGAATCTGCTGATCGGCCGTCATGTGCTGCTCAGATCAGACAACACAGCGGTTGTGTCATACCTGAATCATCAGAGAGGATTATTCTCTCGCCCCCTGTGCAGGCTGGCGAAACATGTTCTTTGTTTTCAGAACTAAATTCTATCGATCCGAGCTGTTCATGTCCCCGGACGTTGGACTTTGGAGCGAATTTGCTATCCAGGCAGACTCTGGAACAAGCGGAGTGGGGATTGCACCCCCAATCGGTGAGTCTCCTATGGCAGATTTTCGGGGAAGCGAAGTGGAATTGTTTGCGTCAAACACGACTGCGCATTACCCGCTTTGGTTCTCCCTATGCCCTCCAGCACCCCTGGGCTTAGATGCATTAGCCCACAACTGACCCAGGACCAGTTTGTATGCGTTTTCCCCCAATCTGTCTGATTTCGGCGATATTACGCAGAATACGGGTGGACAGGGTGGAACAGCTGCTGCTGGTGGCTCCGCGGTGGCACACACACAGCCGTGGTTTGTGGATCTGATCAATCTGTTAGCGGGCTCTCCATGGGAGATTCCCCTCAGACAGGATTTATTATCACAAGCACAGGGACTGATTTGGCACCCGAGGCCAGATCTATGGAATCTGCGGGCGTGGCCTCTGAGCAGAGTGAGTTCATATGTCCCGGTCTTTCTGCTGAAACTACAGAGACTATACTGAATTCTAGAGCAGCTTCTACGAGACGCTTATATGCTTTCAAGTGGAGACTGTTTACGGCCTGGTGTGAAACTCATAATATGGATCCAGTTTACTGCCCAGTGGCGTCAGTACTGGAGTTCCTTCAGGAACGTTTTTTGGATGAAGTGACACCAGCTACCCTAAGGTTTACGTGGCAGCCATTCAGCTTACCACGAATATATAAATGGTGCCTCAGTGGGCCGTCATCCACTGTTTCTCCTTCATACAGGGTGCGCGACGGCTGAGGCCTTTCCGCCCCGTGCGGGTCCCTTCATGGGTTTTTCCATTGTGTTGCATGGTTTATCAGGGCATCTGTTTGAGCCCTTGGAATTGTTCTGGATAAATCCTGACTTTTACAACACAGACTCTGTGGAAGTGTTGTTGCGACCAAGGCCTAATTATGTCCCTAGGTCGCATCTATCCCTTTCGCTTTCAGCAGGTGGTCCTGGAGGCTTTTTCTCCTGCTGCGGCGGAGTCTGGGGATCTAAGTCTTTGCCCTGTGAGAGCGTTAAAGACTTATGTGGATCGTACTGCCCCATGGCGTGAGTCTGACCAGCTGTTTGTCTGTTTTGGACATAAGAATAAGGCCATGCAGTTACGAAACAGTGCATGTCCCATTGGCTGGTGCAGGCTATTTCCTTGGCCTATGAGGCGCGCGGGCTCGCTTCGCCCTTAGGAGTAAAAGGTCATTCCACGAGAGCAGTGGCTTCTTCTCAAGCCTTTCTCAGTGGATCTTCTATGGATGATATCTGTGCTGCGGCAGGCTGGTCCTCACCGAGCACTTTTATCAGGTCTTACAGTCTGGATGTGAGGATGGCTTCTGGCTCCCGGGTTCTCTCCGCTTGACCAGATGCTTCCTTGGATCCAAGCTATCAGGTACGTCAGGCGTGATGGTATAGCGTTCCCATACGTGGTGACGTCACCGCAGCATCGAAGTGACCTATGAAAGGGAACATCTCGGTTACGTATGTAACCTTGGTTCCCTGAATAGGGAACGAGATGCTGCGGTTCTGGCCGTGCCGTACCTTGATAGCTTTCTTCTTCGTCATGAAATCTGAGGTAAATGGCGCGCGGAACCAGGTATATATATGCTTACGCATGCTGGGCGGTGCCACGCGCTATTTGGCCAATAAGATTGGCGGGATGGTATAGGGCTTCAGACATTGGTCACACCGAAGGTGTTCCCATACGTGGTGACGTCACCGCAGCATCTCGTTCCCTATTCAGGGAACCAAGGTTACATACGTAACCGAGATGTTTTAGCGTATGTGGCTGTCACGTGATTAAGGAACGAGTCAAAAACCCGATAGACCCGAACTATGAACTAATCAATTCTCTTTCCGGCTCATATTGCATTGGTTTTAGCGTATGTGGCTGTCACGTGATTAAGGAACGAGTCAAAAACCCGAAAGACCCGAACTATGAACTAATCAATTCTCTTTCCGGCTCAGACTGCATTGGGTTAGCGTATGTGGCTGTCACGTGATTAAGGAACGAGTCAAAAACCCGATAGACCTGAACTATGAACTAATCAATTCTCTTTCCGGCTCAAGACTCCATTGACTGACAGGTGAATCCATAGACATGTATGGTGAATCACTACTACTAGAACAGAACCTATAGAATATTGCGCATGCGCGACTGAACGAATCACTCCCCGAGACGACTCGTTCTTCCCGAGTCACATTAAAGATTCGTTCAAAATGAACGAATCGTTCAAGAACGACACATCACTAGTTAGTTCACCAGAATGTTTAGTTCAGAATCGTTCACTGATTCGTTCAGTGATTATTTCTTCATATTACACAAAATATGCCAGCAGGTGGCAAAAAATAGTGTATTATGGGTTATGACTTAAGTCAACGAACGTATTCACTTGTTACAAAAACTGATCTGGTATTATTAAAATGTGTGCATAATCGCATTCAATATATAAAGTCTAATTAAGTTGTTCAGATGAACAAAGCACAAGGTTTTCTTGCCTAATTAGCATTTTAATTGTTTGGTCAGACAGTTTGTATATTGTATATTCACATTCATAAATAACTGCTCTTTGCATTTTGCGAGATTGACATGCTAAATGGCAGACTGACCCGGTTTACTCTCATTCATTTCGTTCACGAACGAGATAAGCTATACCAGTTCATTTCATTCACGAATGACATGTATCCATTCATTCAACTCGTTCACGAACGACATGTGTGCCAGTTCAGTCATTTCATTCACAAACGAGATGTAGGCTTACTAAATTATTCAACTCGTTCACGAACGACATGTGTTCCAGTTCAGTCATTTCATTCACGAACGAGAAGATCTCTCGAACTCGTTCAGTGAAGGGCGTATTAGTTCACTACATTCAACAAATCACATGCTCTGTCACATCTCATACTCGAAGGCTATTGGCTCGAGGTTGAATATTAATTCTTTGACAGTATGAAATGGTTGTTACCCAGTTCACCGAGCTGCGCATGCGCTGCTAATAGCGCCGCGCTGCTGTGGAGGGAGGAACTTCAGTGAATGAGAAATATGAGTCAGTGGATTGCATGAACGACAAAGATTTGTTCACCTAAAAGATTCGCTCAAAAAGAACGATTCGTTCACGAACGACACATTACTACTGTAATTGAATTTTTACCGAGCCGAGTGTGCGTGTTTCACACACTGTCTCCGGCCACGTTGAGTTGTTACTGACAACGGCAAAAGCAACGCTTGACTTTTTCATGTAAAACTCAAGGGTGTATGGGTAATGTAGTCTCTGCTCTCGGTGCGATGAATTATGAAGCTTGGATTGTGAAGGGCGCTCTGAAAAGCGGCAGCGCAGGCAAAGGATTAAAACCTCTAATAAAACAGGTTTCCAAATGAGCGTAGGTACGCTAAAAGCAAATTCTGGGTGCAAGGAGAGGTGGCAGTACGCTCAAGAGCTATATTTGGAAGTGGCGGTACTGAGTACCGGTGTGTACCGGCCCACTTAAAGCACTGCTAAAATAAAAAAAATAAAACACTAGATGCAGTATTCCCTTTGTCACACAAATTTACAGAGTTTCAAATTAATAAAGCATAATTTTCAGCCAATTACTTGAAGAATTGTATGACTTCAAAACGATATTAATATATGCTGTAAGATTTGAAAACGGATTCCTTTGAACATTAGCATCAAACATATCTAGCTTTATATCTATGGGTTTTCATAGACGGTAGGTTTGTTTGGTAGCTCACAGAGTACGGAGATGTACTTGAGAGTCAATGAGCTCTGGTTCAAATCCCATATAACCACGGTTTGACAACCCAGCTCAAATCTGCATATAAGGAAGTTGAAATGGCACAGTTGCATCATCAAATGTGTTTTTATATCAGTTTTACATTTGTTTACACTATTGGGTAGGTTTAAGGTTGGGTTTAGTGTATGGCATATTTCCAACATGATAGAGCATTAACTTTTCACGACAGTCCATGGATATTTAAATCCTGAATCATCACAATATGAACCAGAAGCAATATAATAAAAACACAGTAATACATACCTATATCAAGTTCTCGTATTGAACCCATGTTTTAGCGCCACTGGACATTTATCTTTGAAACTGTGGCAAAACATGCAGTAAGGTACGTAAAAATGGTTTTACACAAAAAGGTACGTTTTTTTTTTTATGAGATCAAGTTGTCATTTAAATATATTATTTTATGTAATATTTTTCATGATGTAATTGTATGCTACTTGATTCAATCAGGAATGTTTTTTGCATGAGATATTTTTTTTTAAACGAGTCGTGTGAATTAATACCAGATTGCGCAGTCCACAGATGATCGAAATGAGTGTAATGACCCATGCAATTTCCATCTGATGCATGGCATGTAAATTAGGATTTGACACCTTTTATGAGCTGCAAAATTTACATTTCCCCATCATTCAAAACGCCAAGCAGTATGGCTGGTCAAATGTATATCAAGGTAATTGTGTAACTACTTTGCAGTACATCCCTGACTAATTTCCTCTAGTACAAATCTGCAATATGAGTTAAAATGACTGGAGGTCACTGACAGAACAAGAATCCAGAACATACCAATAATCAATCTTGGTAAAATGTAAGAGAAAGTTATCAGCGTTGATGCCATCAAGAGATCAAAAAAAAAAAATGTCTTATCCTAATTTACTCCCCCTTATGTCATTGCAACCTATTTTTATTGTATTTTATTGATGATGTCTGCAATTACTGTGATTTGCTGGTGTGGAGGTTATAAGAGAGTGTTAAATAATAAACAAGGACCAGAAATCTTGAATCTTTAACAACCACAGTTAGTGTAATATTGAATACTGAATATTACGCATCCTCCTGTCCTGTTGCTCTTGTCTGATTTTAAATTGGATCATAAATAAATTACTAGGCTGGCAAATTTATGGTTTGATACGGTCTGTGTACAGTGCGCTTTTGTTATTGTAGTCAGCCAACATTATTGATGAGTATTACATAAATTTATTTTCCTATTTTGTTCTGTTATACACGAGTCCCTATTTTGTCACTATATTAAACTATAAAATAAACAAACATGGACTAATATACAAACAAATATACAAACAAAAATATATATGGTAAATGACAGAATTATTATATAAATCTTCTTGATTCATCATAAAGATACACTGCATTATATATATATATATATATATATATATATATATATATATATATATATATATCATACTTTTTATTTTGACAGTGTATTGCACAGTGTATTAAATAGTACAAAGTAAATTATGCAATATAAATAACTGAGTGAGTGAAGGAAGGATGTATGGTACTTGTCATTCTTGAGTCTAACATTAGTATTAGACTATGAAATGAATGAATGAATGAATGAATGAATGAATGAATGAATGGAAATTTGGGTATAGGTAACTCTTTGATTGAAATGGGAAGAAACAATTACAGATGAAAACATAATCTATTAGTACAATCATAAAAATCATGCCGAAGGGCTGTTGTGACATTTCTTCCTGCATTGTGGATCCTGCTCATAACCAAAATGTGGAAGATATAATCCAGGAAGGAAGAAGTTAAACATGTTGAATGGTAGCCAGAAATGCCTGAGATGAAATGTCAAGTACTTACTTAAGATGCAGCTGAAATAGATCTGAAATAGATAGATGTGTCCTGAGTCGTCTCTCAATATCCTGAGTCCGCCCCACTACCCCTTACTAAATGGAAAGGCCGAGACGCAAATACACATTCCCTGGCAAGCAGGTTAATAACTTTCATTCCCATGGATTGTATAAATTGAGTCTTATTGACACCTGCTATTCCTTGCTTGGTAGAGGGAAAGACCTCATCAGATCGGAGACGTGTTTATTTGTGGCCAAGTCTGTCTTTTTGGTTTCTCAATTTTGCTTAGTTTAATCCCCCATGCCAGGTGGAAATGAAGAGATGTATTGGTTTGGTTCCTTTGTGAGAATAATCATTTCGATCATGTTCATGTTCTGTTCCTTGAGAAGGAAGTTATGGGTATCATTTGATAGCTTCCTTGCATGAACAAAATGAAAGTCAATAGTCTCAGCTGCAGACAGCAGGCCCACAGACCTCCAACAGTATCTTCTCAAGCACAGTACACACATTAAGGCAAAGAAAAATAGCATCTCCATTCTGATTGGTTGGTTTATGAACAGGATCTTACTAGTCTGCCTGGTAACAAAATATTTTAATTGCATTGTATGTCACATATGATATAACAGAGACTATAAATAATTAAGTGTAACATTTGTTTTAAGGCAGGAGATTAGCTTTCTAGTTTAGCAATTGACTAATCTGTTAGTTTAACATAAAACTCACTAGTAGCCTGCTTGCTTAAGATACGGTTACCTTGTTAGACTGCTCTTTTAATACCATTAGCTGATTAGCCTGCTAGCATAACATGAGTAGAAACAACAAATAAGTAAAAATGGTCAAATTTAGTCAAAATTAGTTTGTTGTTCTATTTTGTCAGTACCTGTTGAAAAAAAAATGCATATACTGGTTAGGTATGTTTTGGAGCAGGGATGCTGGTTTAAGATGGTTTAAGCAGGACCTTTGCTGGTTTGAGCTGGTCCTCAACTGGTACGACCAGCTTAAGACCAGCACATGACCAGCTAAGAACCAGCATAACCTCCTGTAAATGCTGTTTTTTTTTAAACAGAGAGATTGTAAGCAAGTGTATCAACATGTTAAGTGGTTAGCCAACTAGCTTTGCATATACTGTTCATTAGCAGATTAACTTTACAGCATAGCTAATGGATAACATATAGCTAACTCCTTAGCCCACATTACTAGCTGATTAGACTGCTCGATCTCAACAGCATTACTTGATTAGTCTGTTAACATAACCACTGCTACTTTAAACAAACATTATTTTTGATTGTAAGGAAAACATAAATAAATCATAAATTCGGATTAAAATTTAAACCAGCTCAACAGGATTTTATAACTAACTTCTCATTCCGACTGGCTGGTTTTATGCACAGGTTCTTACTAGTCCTTTAACCCTATTCATTGCATATTATGTTATGCAAGCTATAAAAGTCCAAATGTAAGACTTTTGCTGTTCTTTATTATCAGTTAGTTTGTAAGATAAGCATAAGACAAGTGCACTGACTTGAAAGATAACTTGTAAACATACAGTCAGTAGATAAGCTTTCTAGCTTATACAGCCAGTTGATTAGCCTGTTGTCTTAACCTGATAGCACACATACATCTCAGAGACATCTATTTGATGTGTGCATTTACATCTCCAAGACGTATTGTTTAGAGTGTTTGCTCATCTGCAATACGTCTATAGGACGTCTCCTTTTAGATGTCAAATATATGTCTATTAGATGTCTATAAGATGTTTATGATTTGAAATGTATGCAAAACTGACATCTGAAAGACGTTTGTCAGACGTTTGTAGACAGCAGATGCTTTTCAGATCAACAGATCTTTAACAGACGTCTTGCAGACGTACGTGTGCTATCTATAGCTCAGCCTGCTAGCTTAATTTGTCAGTTAAGCAAGTGCATCAACTCAGCTAGTAGGTTGGTTGACTAGCCTTGCATACACAGAGTAGATTAGCTTTTATCTTATATGGAAAAATGAATTATCATACAGCTAACTTATTAGCCTGCTAGCTTAGCCCACTGCTAGCTAATTAGACTGTTAAATTAAAATACATTTAACCAACTAGCCTGCTAACATAGCTAACTGTTACAAACAACTATATATATATATATATATATATATATATATATATATATATATATATATATATATATATATATATACAGTGAAATTCATAAATTCTGATTCAAACCAAAACATGATATTTCTCAAAGTAATAACCTCAAATGTGTCCTTAATGTATAGACTGAGCCATGACATTTTCTGCGGCGTAAACAAGTCAAAAATCTGTTAGCACACAGCCATGACAGTAATTTAGCAAATGTATTTTGCAAGCCACACAGATTTCCTTCCTTCAGAATTAAATACACTTTAGACTTTCTCTCTCCAGCTGAGACTGAAAGCCATTTGTCTGTCATTATCTTCCAGGCCTGAGCTTCAGCACACAACTCCTTCTGCTGAAAGTACAGCGCTTGTCAACCACACAAACACCCGTTTGCTGACGCTCCATCAATCAAACACAGCTTTGATCCCATTTTTTAATTCAGAAGATGCTTTCCAACACTAAAATTTAAACAGAAGAGTTTCCATCACTGTCCCATGTGGGACGAGGCTTACGTAAGTCTGAACTATATTTACAACTACAAAAAACTACAACATTTAAATTCAAGCCACCCCCCCATAGACATTTATAAATATATGTGACCCTGGACCACAAAACCAGTCGTACGTGAAACTGAGATTTAAACATCATCTAAAAGCTGGATAAATAAGCTTTCCATTGATGTATGGTTTATTAGGATCAGACAATATTTGGTTGAGATACAACTATTTGAAAATCTGGAAACTGAGGGTTCAAAAAAATCAAAATACTGAGAAAATCACCTTTAAAGTTGTCCAAATGAATTCTTAGCAATGCATATTAGGTTACTAATCAAAAATTAAGTTTTGAAATATTTACAGTAGGAAATTTACAAAATCATGGAACATGATATTTACTACATATCCCAATGATTTTTGGCATTACAAAATGAAAAATCTATAATTTTGACCCATACAAGGTTTTTTATTTTATTTTTTTTGCTATTGCTAAAAAAAATACCCCATCCTATAAATCACAAGCATTTTCCATCCATCCATCTTCTTCCGCTTATCCGGGGCCGGGTCGCGGGGGCAGCAGTCTAAGCAGAGAACCCCAGACTTCCCTCTCCCTAGACACTTCCTCCAACTCTTCTGGGGGGACACCGAGGCGTTCCCAGGCCAGCCGGGAGACATAGTCTCTCCAGCGTGTCCTAGGTCTTCCCCGGGGTCTCCTCCTAGTGGGACGCGCCCGGAACACCTTCCCGGGAAGGCGTCCAGGAGGCATCCGGAACAGATGCCCAAGCCACCTCAGCTGGCCCCTCTCGATGTGGAGGAGCAGCGGCTCTACTCTGAGCTCCTCCCGGGTGACTGAGCTTCTCACCCTATCTCTAAGGGATCGCCCAGCCACCCTGCGGAGAAAGCTCATTTCGGCTGCCTGTATCCGGGATCTTGTCCTTTCGGTCATGACCCAAAGGTCATGACCATAGGTGAGAGTAGGAAAGTAGATTGACCGGTAAATCGAGAGCTTCGTCCTTGCGTCTCAGCTCTTTCTTCACCACGACAGACCGGTACATCGACCGCATTACTGCAGAAGCTGCACCGATCCGTCTGTCAATCTCCCGTTCCATCCTTCCCTCACCCGTGAACAAGACCCCAAGATACTTAAACTCCTCCACTTGAGGCAGGAACTCTCCACCAAACTGAAGTGGGCAAGCCACCCTTTTCCGACTGAGGACCATGGCCTCGGATTTGGAGGTGCTGATTCTCATCCCAGCCGCTTCACACTCGGCTGCAAACCGTCCCAGTGCATGCTGAAGGTCCTGGCTTGATGAGGCCAACACGACAACATCATCTGCAAAGAGCAGAGATGAAATCGTGTTGTCACCAAACCTGACCCCCTCCGGCCCCTGGCTGCGCCTAGAAATTCTGTCCATAAAAATCATGAACAGAACCGGCGACAAAGGGCAGCCCTGCCGGAGTCCAACACGCACCGGGAACAAGTCTGACTTACTGCTGGCAATACGAACCAAGCTCCTGCTCTGGTCGTACAGGGACCGGATAGCCCTTAGAAAAGGGCCCCAGACCCCATACTCCCGGAGCACCCTCCACAGGCCGCCGCGAGGGACACAGTCGAATGCCTTCTCCAAATCTACAAAGCACATGTGGACTGGTTGGGCAAACTCCCATGAACCCTCCAGCACCCTGTAGAGGGTATAGAGCTGGTCCAGTGTTCCACGGCCTGGACGAAAACCACACTGTTCCTCCTGAATCCGAGGTTCTACTATTGGCCGGATTCTCCTCTCCAGTACCCTGGCATAGACTTTCCCAGGGAGGCTGAGAAGTGTGATCCCCCTGTAGTTGGAACACACCCTCCGGTCCCCCTTCTTAAAAAGAGGGACCACCACCCCGGTCTGCCATCCCAGAGGCACCGTCTCCGACTGCCACGCGATGCTGCAGAGGCGTGTCAGCCAAGACAGCCCCACAACATCCAGAGACTTGAGGTACTCAGGGCGGATCTCATCCACCCCCGGTGCCTTGCCACCGAGGAGTTTCTTGACTACCTCGGTGACTTCAGCTTGGGTGATGGACGAGTCCACATCTGAGCCCTCAGCCTCTGCTTCCTCAATGGAAGACGTGACAGCGGGATTGAGGAGATCCTCGAAGTATTCCTTCCACCGTCCAACGACATCCCCAGTTGAGGTCAACAGCTCCCCACCTCTACTGTAAACAGCGTTGGTAGGGCACTGCTTCCCTCTCCTGAGGCGCCGGACGGTTTGCCAGAATCTCTTCGAGGCCGACCGATAGTCCTTCTCCATGGCCTCACCGAACTCCTCCCAGGCCCGAGTTTTTGCCTCCCTAACCACCCAGGCTGCAGTCTGCTTGGCCTGCCGGTACCTGTAAGCTGCCTCAAGAGTCCCACAAGCCAACCAGGCCCGATAGGACTCCTTCTTCAGCTTGACGGCATCCCTTACTTCCGGTGTCCACCACCGGGTTCGGGGATTGCCGCCTCGACAGGCACCGGAGACCTTACGGCCACAGCTCCGAGCGGCCGCTTCGACAATGGAGGTGGAGAACATGGTCCACTCGGACTCAATATCTCCAGCCTCCCTCGGGATCCGGTCGAAGCTCTGCCGGAGGTGGGAGTTGAAGATCTCTCCAACAGGACTCGGCCAAATGTTCCCAGCATTTTGTATAGTATGTTATTTAGCATAATATAAAAATATATACTTTATTATTTTTTTTTAACTGACCTATAAACCACAAGAATATAATATAATATAGCAATTAAATAACAAAATTAAATATATTTTACTATATTTGAATTCCATTATATGGTGCCCTTAGCTCCAAAGTGATCATTCATGTTCTGTAAACTAAGAATTGGCTTATTTTTAGTTTTCTATATTGAGAGCCATTTTAATGAAATAATAAATTTAAGCATGCAAATGCAAGATCAATAATATAATGATAATAATAGTAATAAAAAATAACCAAATGGTTTTATTTCATGTTGGTACATTCTTGGACAACACCACATTATAGTTGCATGAGTGGCCAAACATAAAAGTCTTCCACAATATCAGCACAAAAGCAGCAAGGGCAACATGAATATACTTAGTACAAACAGTATAAAACATACATGCTTTTTATTAATTTTTTCCTAGATTTTTTTTTCTTTGAAATATATATTCATATCCTTTGCACATTTCTCCATAAGTTCCAGGGCAGTTAAAAATTCCAAGACAAATTAAAGCCATATTCTGCCTTGAGTGAGTGGATGTCTAAGAAATTCATGAAGGAAAAACTAGATAAATCAATTAAGGCTTGCAAAATTATCTGTAAACAGGCCATTGTGAGATAACTGTGGTGAAAGTTTCATTTACTTCAACATCGAACATATCAAGCATGCATTGACAACTGCTACGTGAACACTTTCTTTAAAAAAGAAAAACCATCGTCACTGGGGTGTAGACACCAATGCAACATCTCTCAAAGTCACTAAAAACACAGTCGATGGTCTACAAACCCTTACGAACATGGTGGGAATGTCGAAAAATGTGACACGTTTATCATGTTAAACGGCGAAAACCAACGGAATTCCTCAAAATAAAGAAACAATATTCCAGGAATGAGATCTCAAAGAGAAGAATATGGCTCTAATACAATGTGCATCCAGAAAAGGCAAGGAAAACCAAAGAAAAAATGCTCAACTGAAACACAAAAACAGCAAAAGGAAACTGAAATGCTGAGAGAACCACACAAAGTCACTCAGAAAACCCCCAAAACTTGCAGTTTGGAAGTGAATGTAAAGATGAGGAGGACCACGAGGCCCAGCATTCCAAAGCCATGTTGATTCATCAGCGTCCTGAAGAAAGTCTGTGATGGAGAGTCAGAAGAAATGCCTCGTCGAAGGTCCATCACGCCAAGTGTACCCTCAATCATCTGACTGATGGTCAGTAATGTTGTGCCAATGTTACACCCCATCAGTTTCCTCCGTCAGAAAAAATTAAAAATGTAAATCCTCCAGTTGTAATTCCTGTTACTTTTTTTGTAGATGTCAGGTTATTTCAGGTTATTTTTTGGGGTGGTTTCGCTGTGTTATGTTTCTTAAAGGTGTTGAAAACCAACTGATATCCTCTGTCATTGGTTTAGCTGAGGGCCCAATCACTGTCCTGGACCTCAGACAAAATAAGGATGGAAACAGAGGGACACTGAAAGCTTTTTCCCGCTTTCCAAGAGTAACCAGGAAGTACCATCGATCACCTTCCTCCTGTGATGGCCTTCAGATCACAAGGTCATTGTAGCTCACGTATTTCTTCTTTGCAGCCAGACCTGCAAGGAGAGAAAGATGAAAAATAGCTTTTCATTTGACATTCCTTCCTTTTTTCTTGCTGAAAATGAAAGGAATTAATTGATTCCTGTCAGGAGGACACTTTTTAGGACATGAGGTTTGTTGGTATGGAACAGGAAACCTCCACAATCAGATGATTAAAGCCATTAAAATGCCATATATATAAATTATTTACCTAATGTACTCTTTATTAAATAGATAAATAAAAATAAAATAATAAGTAAATTATTAAATGTATTTGATACTGAAATAACACAGTAATGTGTTGTCATTTTGATCCCCATTGTTACTAAGTGATTAATTACTGTAATTCAATTTATATCCCATTTTCCAAAGGTAAGAGATTACTCTTACTATATTTAATTACAGTTACTTCTGATGCAATTGCATTAAATACTATATATGCTATTTAAGAATTCTGTGTATAAAACAAATAGTGGATGTAACATCAAAATGTAACATCTAATGTTATAATTTATATTTTAAATGTGACCTCCCTTTAAATACTTTGTATAATGTATGCAATTAGATATGATTTATTTAAAAGAATTATGACCAGTTTCATGTCTATCCTTGGATTGCTCAACTGGAAGAGGTTAATATGAGATTTATAAGCTAATTAGTAATAATTAATGCAAATACTTTTAAGAGACAGTAATTAGTAGAGTAATATACTTACTGTCTTGAATATGTAATTAGTAAGTCATTACTTTTTTTTAAAACTTAACCAGCACAGTTGATCACATTACACTTGGTGTTCTGGATGGTTGCCAGGGTTATCTGAGTGGTTGTTATGTGATCTGAGTGGTTGCCATGGTGTATTCATAGGTTGCAAGGGTTTTTGTGGGTTGCTAGAATTTTCTGTATGGTTGCTAGGATGTTCTAGGTGGTTACACTGGTGTTCTGGGTGGTTGATTGTTTTTGAGAGATTGGTGGAAGGTTGCTAGGGTGCTTTAGGTGGTTACTATGGTTTTATGGGTGGTTGCTATTATGTTACAAATGAAATCCTTGGTTGTTCTGTGTATATGCTGTTGATAGAAGGTTGCTAGGGTGTTCTGAGATGTTGACAGATGGTTGCTAGTGTGTTCTGGATGGTTGCCAGGGTTATCTATGTGGTTGTTATGTGATCTGAGGGGTTGCCATAGTGTATTGTCAGGTTGCAAGGGTTTTTCCGGGTGGTTGCTAGAATGTTCTGGATGGTTGCTAGGGTGTTCTAGGTGGTTACTCTAGTGTTCTGGGTGGTTGCTTGTTTTTGAGAGACTGGTTGAAGGTTGCTAGGGTGCTTTAGGTGGTTGCTATGGTCTTCTGGGTGCTTTAAGATGTTGCTAGGTGGTTACAAGGATGTTCCATGTGCATTGCCTGGGTGTTCTGGGTGTTTGCTGGAGTGTTTTGCGATGTTGCTGGGTGGTTGCTATGTGTTGTGAGTGCCTGCCAGGGAGTTAAAGGTGGATTTCAGGATGTCCTGGGTGGTTGCTAGGGTATTTTGTTTGCTAGATGGTTAGGTGTGGTTGCTTTGGTGTTTGAACGGCTGCTAGGTGGTTGCTAGGATGATCTGAGTGTGTTGCTAGGGTGTTCTGGGTGATTTCTATGGTGAGTTGGGCAGTTGCTATGGTGTTCCAAGTGATTACAAGAGCAATCTAAGATGTTACTAAGGTTTTATGTGTGATTTGAAGGGCATTGGTATGCTAATACCTGCAGTATTTAATATTTTAGTACTTATGGTAAGGTGATTTGAAAAATCCCTAACCCAAAGTCTGAGTATGTTAAACTCACATAAAGGTAAATTGACTGTGTTTGTTATGTGATGGAAAGCAAGTTAAGATTAAAAATCAGATGAATACACAAAATATGTGAATAAGGCAGAAGTCTTATGTAAGAAGCCCTCAAATATCTACAGTCATAACAGCGTGACCTTCACATGCAGTTTCCGATGTGTCTATGTAACTAAATGTCTCCCGTGTCTAATTACAGTGCATATCCACGCATGTGTTCTGTGCTCTTTTGCATGTAAATTCACTTCTAAATATGTAATAGTAAAGGTCACTGTGGCTTTTAGTCAGAAGCCCCTTCAGTATTTGAGTTAAATGTCACTCCAACAGCCATCTATTTAGAAATGTGGCCTTGACGAATGTAGATTGAGGAAAGTGCTCTCAATATGCAAATACAAACATAAATACATTATAATACACATAATAGGAGTCAGAAGGATTAACTAGAGGTTGCTAAGTGGTTGAGAGGGCTCTTCTGGGTGGTTGCAAGGTTGTTATATGTGGTTTCTATGGTGTTCTGAGAAGTTAGTAGGTGGTTTCTACAGTGTTCTGAGTGGTTACTAGGGTGTTCTAGGTGGTTAATATGGTGTTTTTTTTACAGTAATTTCTAATTTATTTGGTTCTACAGTGTGCGCTGATTTTTATTTTATTGAAACTTTGTGTAATTTATTTCTTTTATTTTACATCAAGGTGTATGCCTTGCCTCCATGCCTTCTTATTCGCTTTGCTAATAAGCATATGTTTCTCATTCATTATATATATATATATATATATATATATATCCAAGGAAACCTGGCTAGTAAAAATATGTTTTACAAACAATAATGCAGCAGTTACATAAAAATGGTTTTACAAACAATAATGCGACAATAATGCCAAAATTATATTCAAAATGGTTTTACAAAGGCTATCATTAAAATTACGTCACATAATGCAACTGCATAACAGTGGCTTTATGAATGACAAAATGATAATGATTTTGCATAAATCAATATTTATGAAAAAATGCAATAATTATGTAAATATGTACAAATTTAACCACAATGACTTCACACAACGTAAAAATGTGTTACAATTGTGTAATAATGCAAGAAGTGTAACAGTGCTTTTACCAACAATAACCTAACGATAACATTGCATGATTGAGTAATTATGCAATATCTAATTTAAACATGATAAAGTCAAGATTATTTTGAATAATGTGTAAAATTACATTATATATATATATATATATTACATTAGACAGTGCAATTTTTAAAGAATACAACAAAGATGAAAATATACATAAATATAGCTATGAAAGAATGAAATAAAAGTAAACAATAAACATATAAGAATACAATTTTTATTAAAGAAAAACATTTATATTGTAGAATTTAATATAGAACGCAAAATAATGTGCATGAAAGTGAACTGTAGCGTTAATGCAAAAGTTATGTAAAAAAAATTAAAATATGAATAATAGATTTACAATTTAATCTTATAATGCATTACAATAGTTTTATGAATGATAGCATGACAATTACGCGAGAATGGTTTTAAACGTAACATCACAATTACGTCACATAATGCATACAATTACAGAAAAAAAAAATGTTTGTATAAATGCTAACAAGACAATTATTTTGTATATTGTACTAGTTTCCTAGGAATGGTTATATTAACAATAGCATGACAATTACAAGGCATAATGCAATAATTGGGGGAGAATGGTTTTAAACACAATGTCACATTATGAAAATTATATACAAAATCTTTAATGAATAAT
The DNA here is from genome assembly GCF_963082965.1 of Carassius carassius. Taxonomy (NCBI): domain Eukaryota; kingdom Metazoa; phylum Chordata; class Actinopteri; order Cypriniformes; family Cyprinidae; genus Carassius; species Carassius carassius. Next base: position 17,793,753 of record NC_081802.1, read on the forward strand.
AATTTTACAAATTGCAGTGCAAAAACAAAAACAGTGGTTTTATGAATTACAGAATTACAGTGCATAATGTAATATTTATAGTAACAATGAATTTGAACCTGATAATGATAGGATTATGTTGCATAATGTATTAAATTCTAAACTTAAAAAAGTTTGTTTTTTTATGCTAACAAGACAATTATGTTGCATATTTCAACAATTTCTTAGTAATGGTTTTATGACATAAAATGACGATTATGTTTCATAATGCAATAGTTATGTAAGAATGGTTTTAAACACAAAATATCTTCAATTATTGTGAAAATTATGTATGAATAGTACAAACAATACTATTCAAAATCATAGCATGACAATAACATTACAAAACGCAATAATTCTGTAAATATGAACTTAAACAATAATGTCACAATAAGGTTGCATTATGCATAAAATTATGTAAAAATATATTTTTTAAGCTGACAAGACAATTATGTTGCCAAATGCAACTATTTCTTGAGAATGGATTTTGTCAATGATAAAATGACACTTATATTGCATAATGCCAAAAACTACATTTACGAAGTAAAAAATGAGTAAATATATATATATATATATATATATATTAATATTATTATTAATAATAATGGCACAAAATAAAACAATTACATAAGAATAGTTTTATGAACAATTTACATAAAAAAGTCTGCCTTTTCTTCACAAATGAGGCTAAATTCTGGTCACTTTATCGCTATGAATCACTGTGAGTGCCAAAGAAAAGGGAAATAAATATCTAACAGACAAGAATAGCCTCTTTGCACAGGCTAATCTTTAAAATGGAAGGAAACATGTATAGTGTTCATTTATAATATTTTATCATGATATGGGTCATTGACATCAGTAATACTGCACATACTCTCTATTTTTGTGACAGTAAGGTTCAAGATATTGAACATGATGTTGAAAGCTCACACACACTCTTGTGTTTTGACGTCAATGTAAAATTAATAAATAACATGTCTAATGAATCATCACCGCTGTCAGAGCAAATCTAAATGTCGGTTTTGATGCAAACCATTGACAGTTGCATAAAATTCAGCCGTTTTATTTGACGTCAAAACTTCTTTCTTGAAGTCCGTTGTTATTCAGCCTCGCATATCAAATAGGCTGAATTTGCATGTCCCACCAAAATTGTTAGGAACAAGGGCGATGATTATTTACAGCTTCCGCTCTTGACATTGCCATCTTGGCTCAATAGATTTGTAGCGCCTGTTCCCTTGGGTGCCAGATATTTCAGGGTTCAGGATATTCATATGCATACATATCCATAAAAAATAATTTAGAGAGTCAGAGTGTGTTATATAGAGGAAGAGGGGGAGAGAAAGAACATAGATTGCACAGGGCCAACACAGATGTTTCACAGCTCCTTAGGGAGCTGCGGTGGGCAGAACCTGACTTTACCAAGTGAGACATGTTCCTGGGACCACATCTTTGTTGTCCCTTGAACAACATTGTGATTAGCCAATCAGATTTGAAGAACCAGTTTATAGATTTTGTGAAATTTATGCTTATAATCACTGTATGGTGCTTGTACATCAGTGTCATTCGTCTGTAATTTCCTCTGATTTTAGGGAAGATTCATTATTAAGGTTAGGTTTAGGTGTAGGGATATGGTCAAGAATACATTTTTGGAGTAAAATGTTGTTCCAGGGTCAACTAAATATGTTGACCTAGGAACACATCTAACTCAGCAAAATAAGGACGTGCGCTGCGGTGGAGTCTGCCATGCCATCACAATGGCACAGTGGGGCTTGCGTTTGAAGCTTGGGATCTTCCATGTGTCATCAGATTAGCACTGACAGTAAAGTTTACCTTTTCATAACTATGTTCAGCTCTTGTTTAGACACTCTTTGGTTTCTTGGAAACATCAAATATGTATGAACAGGGATAAAAACAACGTTTAATGCTAATAATAAAAACAATGCTAAATGCTAATAATAAACTGATAACTGACAGAGATGAAACAGGGATAAAAACATTAAATACTAATATATATATATATATATATATATATATATATATATAGATGTCACAAGGTGACGATCTTTAGGGGCGGAACCAAAATTCGGGAAGTTTGGTTCCGCCCGGAAGTGTTTCCGCCCGGACCGGAAAAACAGAACACCGGAACTTCCGGTAGCGCCGTAAGAAGGAAAATCAGGGAATTCGATGCACCTGTGCCTAGTTAGGGACAGCGGTTGGTGATTGGAGGATACGCTGGACAAGGCAGTACTTAAGGCCAAGTTATTTCACAGTCTAGGAAGCTCTCTTTGGTGTGTGTGAAGCACTGGGTTGTGCCCGTCTTGGTACGCTGCTGGTAGCTGTCTAACTCTCTCTCTCCCTCAGGCTGGAATTGTATGATTGTGAAGACATCGCGAACCTTAAAGGTTGAGAAGTGAACAGATTATACGGCGAACTGAGACGACGTGAAAAAGGGGATTGGAAGTGGCATTGATGTGAGTACTAAGAGCCAGTCGAAAGTGCCCTGTATATTGACCTGGCGTTGTGTAGATCTCTCCAGGAGGAGGAGGGTGGCCCTACCCCTAATATAGTGTGGTGGGAGAGCCGAAGGAATACTTATTGAAGTAGTCGCAACGACGACATCACTAGCTAGGCCGCATATTCCATCGCCAGATCCGAACCAAGCGAAGTGAAGGAAGACGGGTGTCCTTTCCGTACACTGAGTGTGGTGGGTGAGTCTTCGTGCTGTGAAAACCTATAATTTTGACGTGGTGTTGTATATTGCTGTGGGCTGCTGTGTATTGCCGTGTGTCCTGTCAGATAAACCCCCGCCTTCACGCACTTCGGCGTGGGAGGACAAGGAGATTGCTGGTCCTGGCCTAGTTCAGTACAGTATATGTTGTGAGCGTGCTTCAGATCTCCGGAGATAGCACGGTACGCTGTGTCCAGCCCAGAGGTGAAAGCCATCCAAAGCAGAGTAACTGTGTTTTGTGTCTAAGTTGATACCTGTGGAGAGGAAAGGAAAGAGAGTGAGTAACACAAGGAGAAACAGAGGAAACCTGTACTTACAGTGCGCTGTGTTCAGCCCAGAGGTGAGAGCCATTCAAAGCAAACTAACGGTGCTATTGTGCCCAAGTTGATATCTGTGGAGAGAAAAGGAGAGAGAGGGAATAACACGAGGAGGAATAGAGCGAACCCTGTACTTACAGTACGCTGTGTCCAGCCCAGAGGTGAGAGCCATTCAAAGCAAACTAACTGTGCTATTGTGCCCAAGTTGATACCTGTGGAGAGAAAAGGAGAGAGAGTGAATAACACGAGGAGGAATAGAGCGAACCCTGTACTTACAGTACGCTGTGTCCAGCCCAGAGGTGAGAGCCATTCAAAGCAAACTAACTGTGCTATTGTGCCCAAGTTGATACCTGTGGAGAGGAAAGGAGAGAGAGAGTGAATAACACGAGGAGGAATAGAGCGAACCCTGTACTTACAGTACGCTGTGTCCAGCCCAGAGGTGAGAGCCATTCAAAGCAAACTAACTGTGCTATTGTGCCCAAGTTGATACCTGTGGAGAGAAAAGGAGAGAGAGTGGGTAACACGAGGAGAGACTGAGGGAACCTGTACTTACGCCGCTGCCTGTGGAGAAAGAGAAAGCGAGTGAGCACCCAAGGAACGAACTGTGTGAACCAGTACTTACTGTGAGCTGTAATCAGCGAAGAGGTGAGAGCAAAACCAAGCTGAACTAACTGTGCCTGTGTGTCCCAGCCGCTGCCTGTGGAGAAAGAGAAAGCGAGTGAGCACCCAAGGAACGAACTGTGTGAACCAGTACTTACTGTGAGCTGTAATCAGCGAAGAGGTGAGAGCAAAACCAAGCTGAACTAACTGTGCCTGTGTGTCCCAGCCGTTGCCTGTGGAGAAAGAGAAAGAGCGTGAGCACCCAAGGAACGAACTGGGTGAATCAGTACTTACTGTGAGCTGTAATCAGCGAAGAGCTGTTGCCTGTGGAGGAAGAGAAAGAGAGTGGGCACCTCGAGAACGAACTGAGTGAACCAGTACTTACCGTGAGCTGTATTCAGCGAAGAGGAGGAAGAAGGAGGGCGCTACGGATACCTAAGACTCAGGCCGGGGCCCGAGCCCCACGCCCCGGATCCCCGTGGCCCCCTTGCTCCCTGACCTCTTCCCGGCCATAGCCCATCTGGAGGGCCGAGTCAGAGTTTAGTTTTAATTGCCCTTTCCCTATTCCCTAAGCTATTTTTAAATATTTAAATAAAGATTGTTTTATCACTTACTTGTTCTCGTGTTGCTTGGCCATTGGGTCGGGTTTGGGGACCTCCTCGAGGTGGAAGTTGAGAAGGGGTGTGGCTTAGTTAAAGCATAGCCAGCCCCTGGGTGTGACAGATTTGGCGCAGTCGGCAGGATTTCCACCTCGAGTTGAGTAACCAAGGTCGTCCAATGACCGACAACGCGGGGCTTTCAGCCCAACCCCGTGCCATGCCCGTTTTTATGGGGAGCCCCTGGATTCAAAAATATGGGGGGACAGAATCCGAGGTACGATTGTCTGAATGGAAGGCTCAACTAGAGTACTTGGCCGACCTACAGGGCCTTAGTGCAGCCCAGCGGCTTCAATTTGTGTTAAACTCCCTGGATGGAGAAGCGCGGCGAGAGGTGCATGCCGCCCCCGAAGCCGTTAGAGCCAACGCCCAAACCGTGTTCCAGTTCCTCACTGAACAGTATGGTGACCACATCCCCGTAGCTGTCCTTCGCTCCCAGTTCTTCAATTGTAAGCAGGGCCCCCGCCAACCGATTAGAGCTTTCGCCCTGAGGTTGCGAGAGCAATTCGCCCGACTACAGACCCGTCGGGACCACGGGTTGGGAGATGGAGAGACTCTATTGCGGGACCAGTTTCTTCTGGGGTTGAAGGAGGGTCCGGTGAGACAGAGCCTACGTATCCAGTTTCGAAGGGACCCGGGTCTTACGTTCGAAGATCTGAAGAAAGAGGCACTGGCCCTGGAAGGTGATGAGACTGAGGTGAGTGGTTCCCCAGTGTGTGCGGTTGTCAGTGAAGTAGCACCAGCACAACCCGGAGGCCCTGACTGGAAGCAAGCACTGAAGGCTGAACTTTTGAAAGATGTCCGCGATCAGATGTCTGAACTGTCTAAAGCCCTCGTAGGAGAATTGCGCCAAGGACGGGCGCGGGAGGAACCACGGCCGGCGCCCCGAGACCGAGTGTACTCAGAGGGAGGCCGAGAGCCGTTCAGGCGCCCGAACCACTTTAACCGGCCCCGTTTCGAATGGGACGAGCAAGGGCGACCCATCTGCAACCGCTGTGGCAAACCAGGTCACTATAGCCGCCAGTGTGGGCCCCGCAGGGCGTCAGAAGGGGGTTTTTAGGTCGGCCGGCCACTGTGGGTCGTGTGGCCGGGACCCCTCGAGAAGACCCTGGAAGAGGATATGGCTCTAGGAGCCAGATGATTGGGCGTAGCCCCGTGGCGAAGGTGAGAGTGTGCGGCAAGGAGATTCAATGCCTGGTAGACACAGGCTCCCAAGTGACGTTGTTTGCTGAGAGTTTATCCGAAGAAGTGTTTGGGAAACAAGGGGCACCAGGGGCGGAGGCCCCCTGGCTTACTCTGAAGGGCGCAAACGGCCTCGACATCCCATATATTGGCTACCGATTGACGGACCTAGAGGTTCACGGAGTGATGGTCCCCCAGAAAGGTGTGATTATCGTGCAAGACCATTGTCTGGGTGCACATCGAGCCCTGTTGGGCATGAATGTCCTCGCTGATTGCTGGGAAGAGCTATTTCGGGCTAGGCCCGTATCGAAGATACCACCTGCAGAGAGGCCCAAGTGGGAGTGTGTGGTAGCTGACTGTCGAAGGGTGCAAATGAGCCAAGTCCGCAGGGAACAGGAAGAGGTAGGAAGAGTGATGTGTCGTTTTGCTTTGTCTGTCCCCGCAAAAAGTGAGGCTGTTGTGTGGGCGCGAGTACCGCCCCGAAGAGCGGGCCCAGAAGAGTGGGTGCTGGTGGAGCCCCATGTGGATTGTCCACAAGTGGAAGTGGCACGAGGACTATCGACGGTCCGGCGGGGGAGAGTCCCCGTGAGGATACGGAATGTACATCCATACGCGGTGCAACTACATCGGCACCAACGATTAGCCCGTCTGACAACGGTTACATCCCACCAAGTAAGGGAAGAGAGGGATATTAGTTTTCGTCAGGTGTGCCCCACTGTCATCGAGGTGGCCCTGACACAAGTAGACACCCCATGGGGTGGTATGGAGAGGAGTGTGCCGAGCCACCTGGCGGGTGAGTCGTTACAAGGGGAGGATTTAGAGCAGGCACAGACACAGAAGTTACAGGCCCTCCTTCGGAGATGGCAGCATGTGTTCGCCACCCACGATGAAGACTACGGATGCACCCAGGTGGTACAACATCATATACCTACCGGGGATGCAGGGCCCAGCCGGGAGAGGTATCGCCCAATTCCGCCCACTTTGTATACCGAGGTACGTACACTCCTGCAAGGCATGCTGAAGCAAGGAGTTGTTAGGGAAAGCAGCAGCCCGTGGGCGGCCCCCATAGTGCTGGTGCAAAAGAAGACGGGGGCTTGGAGATTCTGCGTGGACTACCGTAAGCTGAACCTCGTGACTAAGAAAGACGCTTTCCCTTTGCCACGGATCGAAGATTCGCTTGCCAGCCTCACGCAGTCGGCATGGTACTCTACCCTAGATTTGGCCAGTGGCTACTGGCAGGTGCAGGTGGCCGAAGCAGACCGGGAGAAGACTGCCTTTACAACCCCGTTTGGACTATTTGAATGGGACCGGATGCCTTTCGGGCTCTGTAACGCTCCGGCCACCTTCCAGCGGCTGATGCAGCGGTGCTTGGGAGGTCAGTTAATGGAGTCAGTATTAGTTTACCTGGATGATGTGATTGTCTACTCCCCAGATTTTGATTCACACCTGAGGCACCTCGAGGAAGTCTTTCGGGCCATGGAGAAGTACGGATTGAAACTACAGCCCAATAAGTGTCACTTACTACGGAGAGAAGTCAACTTTCTGGGCCACGTGGTCAGTGCGGCTGGAGTGTCCGTAGATCCTGGAAAGGTATCGGCCGTGAAGGACTGGAAGGCCCCGAGGACAGTGAGGCAAGTGCGATCCTTTTTAGGATTTGTGGGATACTATAGGCGTTTCATAAAGGACTTTTCAAAAATTGCTAAACCCCTTAATCAGTTGCTGGTTGGCACAGGTCGTAACCGGGGCCGGGGGTCGCCCAACGTAGACTGGGATGCAAATTGTGAGTCGGCGTTCCAGACATTGAAGCAGGAGCTGCTACAGGCCCCTATCTTGGCATACGCAGATTTCACAAAACCATTCCTTTTGTATACAGATGCCAGCAATCTCGGGCTGGGAGCGGTGTTGGCTCAACGGCAGGACGGAGTTGAGAGGGTCATCGCGTACGCCAGCCGGAGCCTCCACCCAGCCGAGAGGAACGATGCGAACTATAGTTCTTTCAAATTGGAGCTGCTGGCGTTGAAGTGGGCCCTAAGTGAGAAATTTAAAGACTACCTCTGGGGTGCCAAGGTGACGATCATTACAGACAATAACCCATTAGTACACTTACAGACGGCGAAGCTGGGAGCCGTGGAGCAGCGGTGGGTGGCCCAACTGGCCAACTTTGACTATCAACTACAGTACCGACCAGGGCGTGAACACATGAACGCGGACGTCCTCTCAAGGCTGCCCGAAGCGGAAAGCCCCGGAGGGGCCAGCCCGGAGGAGGGCTATATGGTAGGAGCAGTAGAGGCACCAGGCAGCAGACAAGAGGCCGTGCCTGAGAACTGGGGATGGGATCCCCGTCGGTGGAGGGAGAGACAGGCCAGGGATCAAGATGTGCGGCTGGTAAGAGAATGGCTGGAACAGGGCCGACGGCTGACGCCAGCGGAGAGGTTAGCCCAGACGGATACTGGGAGGAGGCTGCTGGGGCAATGGGACAGGCTGGAGCTGAGAGATGGCGTTTTGTGCAGAAGGGTCAGTGACCCGAAGTTGGGCGAAGAAGTACGCCAGATCGTGGTACCCGCAGATGAGGTAACGGCTTTAGTTTCGGCGTACCACAACCAGTTGGGGCATCAGGGACAGGAGAGGACCGTGTCCCTGCTTAGGAGATTCTTCTTTTGGCCCGGGCTAGAGGCATCGGTGCACGCCCTAATTCAAGCTTGCCCGAGATGCATATTGTTTAAGTCCAGACGGGAGGTCCGAGCGCCAATGGTACCCATCCATGCGAAGGCCCCCCTTCATATCATGGCTATGGACTTCTTGACACTGGGCCGACCACGAGATCGCTACCAGAACATCTTGGTAATAACGGATTTGTTCACAAAGTACGCTTGGGCTATCCCCACCCTCGACCAGACTGCAACCACCACCGCTACAGTTTTATGGCGGGCCGTCTTCCAGACGTTCGGATGCCCGGAGTTTCTGCACTCCGATCAAGGAGCCAACTTTGAGTCCAGGGTAATTAGAGAACTATGCCAGTTGTACGGTTGCACGAAAACTCACACCACTTCGTATCATCCTCAGGGGAACGGCGGCTGTGAGAGATTCAATCAGACCCTATTGGGGCTGCTGGGGACCTTGGACCAACAACGGCAGGACGATTGGGTGAGTGCCTTGCCAAACCTCCTACAGGCCTATAACAACAGTATACATAGTACTACGGGTTACGCTCCCACTTACCTGATGTTTGGCAGACACATACGAATGCCTACTGACCTGGTCCTAGGAGTGATAGCCGACCAAGAGGAAGCAAGTGTAACGGAGTGGGTGGGGCGCCATCACCAGCGCTTGCATTTCGCCTACGAGCAGGTGTCGAAAAGGATACAGACGGCAGGAGAGAAAAGTAAGCGGTTGTATGATCGGACTGCTAGAGAAGCCCCTCTACTGCCAGGAGAGAGGGTGTTGGTGAGAGATAATCGGCGGCAGGGGAAGGGGAAACTGAGTGACCGTTGGGAGGCCACCCCTTATGTAGTCTGCCGGCAGCAGAGGCCGGGGCAGCCGGTCTATACCATCCGGCCAGAAGGGAAGTCAGGCCCCGACCGTGTGGTGCACCGGAACATGATTCGCCCATGCCCTAACTACCCTGAAGCCGTGGAAGAAGTCCCCACGGAACCTGTACCAGCGGCCCCCTGGATTGAAGGTTGGGCTGTGGTACCAGGGAGACCCGTGGTGGCACCACCCCCGATCGCCCCGAGAGAACCAGAAGCAGCCCCTGAACAAGCTGAGCCCGATTCACCAGTGAGACGATCCCAGCGAGAGAACCGAGGCCGACCCCCTGCCCGCTATGGGGAGTGGACAGCCCGAGGACGTTCTAGGGACTAGAACGGATTGGCGGGGGAGGATGTCACAAGGTGACGATCTTTAGGGGCGGAACCAAAATTCGGGAAGTTTGGTTCCGCCCGGAAGTGTTTCCGCCCGGACCGGAAAAACAGAACACCGGAACTTCCGGTAGCGCCGTAAGAAGGAAAATCAGGGAATTCGATGCACCTGTGCCTAGTTAGGGACAGCGGTTGGTGATTGGAGGATACGCTGGACAAGGCAGTACTTAAGGCCAAGTTATTTCACAGTCTAGGAAGCTCTCTTTGGTGTGTGTGAAGCACTGGGTTGTGCCCGTCTTGGTACGCTGCTGGTAGCTGTCTAACTCTCTCTCTCCCTCAGGCTGGAATTGTATGATTGTGAAGACATCGCGAACCTTAAAGGTTGAGAAGTGAACAGATTATACGGCGAACTGAGACGACGTGAAAAAGGGGATTGGAAGTGGCATTGATGTGAGTACTAAGAGCCAGTCGAAAGTGCCCTGTATATTGACCTGGCGTTGTGTAGATCTCTCCAGGAGGAGGAGGGTGGCCCTACCCCTAATATAGTGTGGTGGGAGAGCCGAAGGAATACTTATTGAAGTAGTCGCAACGACGACATCACTAGCTAGGCCGCATATTCCATCGCCAGATCCGAACCAAGCGAAGTGAAGGAAGACGGGTGTCCTTTCCGTACACTGAGTGTGGTGGGTGAGTCTTCGTGCTGTGAAAACCTATAATTTTGACGTGGTGTTGTATATTGCTGTGGGCTGCTGTGTATTGCCGTGTGTCCTGTCAGATAAACCCCCGCCTTCACGCACTTCGGCGTGGGAGGACAAGGAGATTGCTGGTCCTGGCCTAGTTCAGTACAGTATATGTTGTGAGCGTGCTTCAGATCTCCGGAGATAGCACGGTACGCTGTGTCCAGCCCAGAGGTGAAAGCCATCCAAAGCAGAGTAACTGTGTTTTGTGTCTAAGTTGATACCTGTGGAGAGGAAAGGAAAGAGAGTGAGTAACACAAGGAGAAACAGAGGAAACCTGTACTTACAGTGCGCTGTGTTCAGCCCAGAGGTGAGAGCCATTCAAAGCAAACTAACGGTGCTATTGTGCCCAAGTTGATATCTGTGGAGAGAAAAGGAGAGAGAGGGAATAACACGAGGAGGAATAGAGCGAACCCTGTACTTACAGTACGCTGTGTCCAGCCCAGAGGTGAGAGCCATTCAAAGCAAACTAACTGTGCTATTGTGCCCAAGTTGATACCTGTGGAGAGAAAAGGAGAGAGAGTGAATAACACGAGGAGGAATAGAGCGAACCCTGTACTTACAGTACGCTGTGTCCAGCCCAGAGGTGAGAGCCATTCAAAGCAAACTAACTGTGCTATTGTGCCCAAGTTGATACCTGTGGAGAGGAAAGGAGAGAGAGAGTGAATAACACGAGGAGGAATAGAGCGAACCCTGTACTTACAGTACGCTGTGTCCAGCCCAGAGGTGAGAGCCATTCAAAGCAAACTAACTGTGCTATTGTGCCCAAGTTGATACCTGTGGAGAGAAAAGGAGAGAGAGTGGGTAACACGAGGAGAGACTGAGGGAACCTGTACTTACGCCGCTGCCTGTGGAGAAAGAGAAAGCGAGTGAGCACCCAAGGAACGAACTGTGTGAACCAGTACTTACTGTGAGCTGTAATCAGCGAAGAGGTGAGAGCAAAACCAAGCTGAACTAACTGTGCCTGTGTGTCCCAGCCGCTGCCTGTGGAGAAAGAGAAAGCGAGTGAGCACCCAAGGAACGAACTGTGTGAACCAGTACTTACTGTGAGCTGTAATCAGCGAAGAGGTGAGAGCAAAACCAAGCTGAACTAACTGTGCCTGTGTGTCCCAGCCGTTGCCTGTGGAGAAAGAGAAAGAGCGTGAGCACCCAAGGAACGAACTGGGTGAATCAGTACTTACTGTGAGCTGTAATCAGCGAAGAGCTGTTGCCTGTGGAGGAAGAGAAAGAGAGTGGGCACCTCGAGAACGAACTGAGTGAACCAGTACTTACCGTGAGCTGTATTCAGCGAAGAGGAGGAAGAAGGAGGGCGCTACGGATACCTAAGACTCAGGCCGGGGCCCGAGCCCCACGCCCCGGATCCCCGTGGCCCCCTTGCTCCCTGACCTCTTCCCGGCCATAGCCCATCTGGAGGGCCGAGTCAGAGTTTAGTTTTAATTGCCCTTTCCCTATTCCCTAAGCTATTTTTAAATATTTAAATAAAGATTGTTTTATCACTTACTTGTTCTCGTGTTGCTTGGCCATTGGGTCGGGTTTGGGGACCTCCTCGAGGTGGAAGTTGAGAAGGGGTGTGGCTTAGTTAAAGCATAGCCAGCCCCTGGGTGTGACAGATTTATATATATATATATATATATATATATATATATAAAATTTTGTAAAAAAATTACTGTGTATATGACACCTTGCCCTGTTTAGAATATTGTTGAATTAGGGCATAATGATACTTAACTGTAAATGTCTAAATATGCACAGTACAATAAACAAATTACCATTTTCCCAACAATAGTGCAGTATTGAGATGGATTTCATTCTCTAGTTCTTTTGAGTGACACTGTGGGATCGTCATCAAATTTTGATAAATGGTCAAAAAAGACTGATTAGAATTTCCACCTCGTCCTTTCCCTCAACGATTGTAAGTGAGAAAGGTCATAACCAAAGGTAGAAGATTCATTTGGTCTTACCTGATAAATTATGAGAATTAGCCTGTTGGAAAAAAGAAAAAAAAGAAAAGAAAAAACAGTACTTGGTGAGCTGTTTCTGATTGGTCCAACAGAAGCAAAGCAGAGATACTTATTGGTCCAAACAGCCATGAAATTAAATTTCAAGCTGGGTTTGAAGGTGGGTGTATTTTATTTTAGATCTGTTACTTTGGATATGCCATTTGTCCCATCTCAGAATGGCATATCTAATAATGTGGGAAAGCATTGCCACTGTCAGGGAAAAAAACCTTGACGGCATCATTTTTTGTAATTAATTTCTCCATATTTTCTTCTTTATTTGCCATAGCTATTTGAAAAACCCAAAAGCAACTGAAGGATTGCAAAGACGTGTATTTTTTCTTCCAGTCAAAGCCACATAAACAACACCGAAAGTACTTTTCATCTCCCGAAATTCCATTCCCTTTTCAAAGAGCCATGGCTTTCCGTTGACAGTGACGACATGCTAATACTCTGGGCTCAAACTAGTCCTGTGATATTTTTCTCTGTGGTATGTGGCGCACCATCTCGTGTTCATTAGCGGAAATGCGGTCATTCTCAGCTTCATTCCATTATATCTGACACGAGCTCATGCTGCAACAAGCAACAGGCCAAAGCAACAGAAGTTCAACTCATGGTGACATTCTGCAACGAATCTTGCAAGCACTGGACTTTGGGACTTGAGCTCACACCCACCGGCTGCAGGGAAAGCAACTTTAAGGTCAAGGATAATGTCTACATATTTCTAAGTAAATTTGATATAAGCATTCATGATAAGCACTCAGCCAGCTACTAATTTATTAGATCTTTACAAACCCCAGTTGCAAATCTATAAATATGTGGAATGAATTCATTACATTTTTTTTTAAACAATAAATTCATATTTAACATTTTTACATAATGCTTAATGGATCATTTGCTTATACAAGTTAGTCTTAAAGTTTTCATTTTTGTATCATCCTCTGATTTTGTAAGATTCTCATTAAATTTTAAAATTGATTAAAATCAAAATAAATTAGTATTTATTTATTTAATTGATTGATTATAAAAAAACATTATATTGATTTGATTAATGTTGTTATATATATATATATATATATATATATATATATATATAATAGGTGGAATAATAAGTCATGTTAATTAATATAAATTAGATTTTTTATTTATGATGTTTTGCTACCTTTATATATTATAACTATAACTATTTTAAAATTGCATTAATATACCCCAAGAATATAACTAAAAGTATAATATTTAGTTATAAATATATTCTTTATAATAACTTTAATTATAAATAAACGGTCAATTTGTAATAATAATTACATTCAACAAATTTTATTTTAAATGGTCTCTGCTAACTATAAAACAATGTGCAATGATATGTGCAAAAAGCAAGGAAACATGCATAAGAATGTGAAATGTGAAGATTTTGATAACTTACATTCGCTCATGTGATACAAACCAGATTTACTGTAAAAGCATCTGAAATCATCATGAGCAAATGTACTGTATCAACTTCCCCAATGTCCACAATTATATCTTAATTATAAGAGTATCTACTTACTGTTGGGATCCACATTTTCACACAGTTCGGTTTTGGCCTCGCCGTTCGGCCGGTCGCTGGGTTTGTGTGACAGACGCGAGGTCATGGTGGCCGCCGTCGCCACGGCCTTGAAGCTGCGCTTGCGTTTCTGTACGTTGAGCTCTGGGTGGAAGATGATGACGTAGACCTTGGGCATGTAGAGCATTCCCAGAGCCACGGACGCGCTCAGATTCATGGAGATGGTCAGCGTGGTGGTCTGGATGTAGAGCTTTGGGGCGGAAAAGGAGGGAAACTTTTAATATGGCAAGGGAATTATCTAAAGAGGCATAATAAACAAAAAACTGACCTGAAAAAGAGATAGAAAAGTATAATGTTTGTAGTAAATGTGACATTACAGATATTGTTTACATTGACATCTTTCCACGGCTGAAACGCTGGTTGATTGATTACACAAGATAATTTATGGTAAACTGTACTTTTTTTTTCAACATACCTTCTGATGTCTATTCATTCATATAACTAGTAGTAAGAGGAAAAGATGATAATGTGTAGGGTGACCACGCGTCCCGCGTAGCGCGTGCGCGCACAGCGTTTGAAGCCCAATTCATGCGCCCTGCAAATTGAGACTGTCACGCATAATCAATGGTTACTCAAAAAAATGTTGGTCGCTGTATATCCTCGAGCCCCAGGCAGTCAAACGAACTTTACTTGACAGTTCAGCACGCTACTGTTGCCACACCCACCCCTCAGTTGAACTGATGACTAGGTTTTTGGCAACTTTTTCGTGGTTGTCATGACAGCGCACGCACGTGCATACTTTAGATGCGCGCTTTCCAATTCAAAAAATGGAGAAAGAGACTGAGTCTGAGGCACCGCCATCATCATTTAAAAAGAGAAAGTGTGGGTACAATAAAAACTGGGAAAATGAATATTTGTGGCTGAAAGGTGTTGAGGGGGATACCGAGAGGGCTTTTTGTGACATTTGCAAAACATCCTTCTCAATCGGACATGGAGGGGAATACGATGTCAAACGACACAGACTCACAGAGACTCACAAGAAACGTGTCCAACAGAAAGAGACATCCAAATCAATGGATGCTTTCCTCCGACCTAAAAACGACTTTCTCGCTGACAAAGTGACTGCTGCAGAGGTGACGAGTGTGTATCACACTGTCCAACACGCTACATCATATAGAGCAGGAGATTGTGGCACAAAGCTAGCCCCTACGATTTATCCGGACTCGGACATTGCCAAGAGGATAGCCTGTGGCCGGACGAAGGCAGAAGCCATTGTCAAGGATGTGCTTTCCCCTGCCTCCGTCGAAGATTGCTTAAAAGTCCTCAGAAGACCACTGTATGAGCAACAAGAGGCAACAACCAAAGGTAAAGTTAAAGTTATGTTCATGGATGTAACATTGTTGTGTGTTAACTATTTGTCTAACGTTAGCTAGCTAATGTTAGCTAATCATCTTCTTCTACTGGTATGTTAAAAGTCAACTTTTCCTTCAGTTCACTGAAATTGCATCAGTAGCTAAAGTTAACTAACATAATGCTGCTCATCCATGCCTTCGTGAAACCAGGCTCTGTGTATCCATTCATGATTGTGAGCAACATTGCACTATTCTTTATCTCCCAAACAAACAAAAGCAACTATAATTTTTGAAAAGGTATAAATATTTCTATAGATAATATTTATATAAAATCAATAATGATCAAAACAGTAAAGCAGTATCTTGTATTTTTTATAATAATCTGTTTTTAAAGAATCTCTTTTAAGTTCATCCCATCTGTGTGTGTGTCTCCACATTCCACACACCATTCTTCTCAGTGTCTTCAGATGCCTCCAATCATGGGACCACCAAGCTCTTCCCACTGTCAGTGCGTTACTGGACGCCAGACTTGGGAGTACAGACAAAGGTTCTTAATTTCTATGATGACAGTGATGAAACATCTGCCGCGATCCACAACCAGATAGTCACCAAGCTGGAGGAAAACGGACTGGGACTAGACATGATATCTGCGTATTCTGCTGACAATGCTAGTCTGAATTATGGGAGATACAACTCTGTCTTCCAGAAACTGAAAGAGAACAACAGTTGCATTTTGAAGGCAAACTGTGTGGCCCACATCATTCACAACAGTGCAAAACACGCAGGAGATCGGCTAAATATCGACATCGAAAATGTCGTCAACAAGACCTTTAGCCACTTCTCCTCATCTGCCAAACGCATTGAGGAACTTAAGTCAATTCACAACTTTGTGGAGATAGAGTACCAGTCCCTGCTTAGACATGTTCCCACAAGATGGCTGAGCTTGTGGCCTGCAGTGAAGAGGCTTCACGACAGCTGGGCTCCTATCAAGACCTACTTTCTCTCATTGGGAGAGGACCGGTGCCCAAAGTCACTATGGCAGCTGTTCAAGGATGACCAGGATGGTGAGGGCAACCCCCTTGAACTACAGGTAATTAATTTGAATTGCACTTGTGACGAGTGGGGCGGGGCCGAGGGACATGGGAGCGAGGCCGGTGGAGTGATTGGAGATGAGCTACACCTGTTCGACCCACCGGTCTCGAGGCCCACGGAGGAGATGGAAGGATATAAAACTGGAGTGACGACAGTGAAGGACGAGAGAGGACCAGGCCTGGGATTTTAGTCGTGTTTTGGTTTTATTTTGTGCGCACCAGTCGTCCGTGAGGGGCTGGTGCGCTGTTTTGTGTTTTTTTTTTTAATTAAATGTTATTTGATTGTCCGCCGGTTCCCTCCTCCTTCTTCCCGATGATTATTAGAGTTGATATCGTTACAGCACTCAACTTTTTTTCATCTAAATATTATTACATGAAACAGGGATTAGAGAAATTATGATAATGGAAACAGTGCCAGCACACAGGATAATTGACTCTCCTTACTTCTTTTAGGTTTACCTGTCCTTACTCAGCAATGCGCTGAAGATTTTTCACAACACTGTGCTGGTGCTGGAGCGAGAAGATGGGACTGTCTGTGAGCTCTACGATATGATGTTCACCCTAAAATCCAAGCTACAGCAACGACAGAGTGATGGTTTCTTTGGGGCCCAGACAGGTGTGCTCCTCCAGCAGTTTCCAGACAGACAGGCAGCTGTGCTCAGATAGGACATGTGCAACTTCTACCAGTCCTCTCTCACCTACCTGGAACAGCGCTATGACTTCTCAGACTCCAACTACCAGAAGAAAGTGGCTAGCCTGGCACTAAAGAGCCCATTCAACTTTTCCCATCTCTGTGAAGCTGTAGAGGTCCTGCAGCTTAGCAAGAAGTTGAACATGGATGCGCTATATGATGAGTATTGAGTATTGAGATGAGTGGGCCACCTTACTTAAGCACACACACACACCAAACATGACACCATTAGCTTTGTTCCTCTTGAGTGTACCAATCACCAATGCTTCAGTGGAGAGGGTCTTTTCACTGATGACAGGATGCTGGACGGACACAAGGAACAGATGTTCGGTAAACCTCATCAAATCAGAAATCCAGATGAAGAGCAATTTCACATTCAGCTGCAAGGACTTCTACACTTACGTAGTGAAAGAGAAGGTTCTCCTCAATGCTGTACGCTCCAACAAGAAATACAAGTTCAAGAAGAAACCTGAAGGTAAGAAACCTAGTTATGTAAGACCACATTTGTCTAAGATGAAGTTTGATTGATTTTGAACATTGGTGGACTGTCTACAGGGGAGCAAATGTGTCACTTTTAGGAAACAGTAGCCTTTTAGGTCAAAATATGTCATTGTTTTGCATAGGATTGTATCTTGGCACCTTTTTGTATTGTTGTCACTTGTCACCTTGTGAGGGTGATGGGTTTACCCTCCTCTGTCTGTACTGGAAAAATATTTGGAAGCTTGTCATAAAAATGAATGTTGCTTTAATTCTGTCTCTTATCTTTCTTTCTTGTTTGATTCAGATGCTGGTGAAAAGGTTTGAGCCCTAAAGGTGTCCTCAAAGTCCTAAAGGTCTCCCCAGAACAGTTTTTTTTCCCTGCGCCTGCCTTTACCAATATGCAAGTTCACCAACCCCCCTTCCACCGCCCCCCCTTCTCGTTCAGTGAACCTCTGGAGTTGTGAGTTAAGAGGTTTTTTTTTTTTTTTTTTACTGTTCCAGTGGTGTTGAGCAACTACAATTCCTGTTAATCCTATAATTGTACATTCTAATTTATTTAAAGAGAATAAATTGTAATAAAAAAATAAATAACATAGCAAAAGTAAATCGTAAGTGGATGTGCATTTGTCAATTCATTGAATGTTCAAAATATTATGAATCTTTATTTAGAAAAAAAAATACACATTGGTTGGCCTATTCATGAGCATACATCAGCAATAACACATGTTTAGGGGAATAGGGCATTATTAATATATCATGTAAGCTGGTATGTGCTAGAAGTGAGTAAACCATTATCAGTAAATCTGCTTTTGCGGTGGGGTCACCGCCTCGCCAGACAGTGTCCCACATTGTCCCTCAGAAACATACCCCTTGTCCCCCCTTGGGCTTATTAGCAGGTGGTCACCCTAATAATGTGTCGTTTGAACTGGTCTGTCACGCCACGTAAAATGGGGCCAAATTGGCATATTGTTAGAATTTCTCAATAAAATTTGACAGAATTTGAAAGTGGAGACTTTGTTAAATATGAAAAGTAACAAAGCACAAAGCTTGTTGTGATTTATTGGATGTTTCATTACGTTTTGTTCACACATTTAGGGGAGTCGTGGCCTAGTGGTGAGAGAGTTTGACTTCTAACCCTAGAGTTGTGGGTTCGAATCTCGGGCCGGCAATACCACGTCTTAGGTGCCCTTGAGCAAGGCATCCAACAAGCCAACTATGAGAGTCTATGGACCCTTCCCTTGAAATGCAACTAACACCTCAAAAAGGCAGAAGGTTTCCAGCTTACCATTGCAACAAGGTACGATAAACTTTACTACCTAAATGTAGAGAGAATCATTCCCCCTACTTAATTCTCTCTAAAACAGACACATAATGCTATAGAAAATGACTGCTTTTATTAATTCATATACAGTTTCCCATGACCTTCCTCGGATTCTGATTTTGCTGACTTGCATTTTATGAATCGCCAAGTACCACGATTTCAGATTAAAATCTTCTTTACTGTAAAAGTCACCTACATTTTGGATGGCCTGCAGGTGAGTGAATTGAAAGCAAATTTTCTTTATTCCTCCTCTATTCCTTTTAGAATCGACATTGGTTTATTAAAATGAGAATCGATAATTTCATTAGCTATAAGTCCATTAGATAAGTCTGCGAACTCCAGGATGGGATTGAAGACAAAATGAAGAAGACAATCAAATCCAAACAGGTCAGTTCCAAAGGCACTCAATGTTGACATCCTGGTTGGAAAATTCAAAGCCAAATGGATGATAATCATCCTTAAAAACTCCAGCTTCTTTCATTGCCTGAGATTTCAACTCTTTTACAGATGTACTTTTCTTGTATGAAAAAAGGAGCTTGTCAAAGGATCATAATGAAGGCATTCATGCCGCAGGCATATCACTTCAGTACTATGGCAAAGATTAATTTCATGTGGCTGTTAACGGCACTCTGGCAAGTATGTAATAATTGATATCCTCAGTGTGTTTAATCTTTAATGTACTCCTTGTTCAAAGCCTCATAGGAAGGTCACGGGTGTGTTTCGATGAAGGCGACGGCCCCCATTCATGAAATGCCAGTGGAATGAATTGTGAAAATCATTCATAAAATATAAAACATCACTAAAATGTGCTTTGCTCACGGTCCATGAATGAAGCCGAATGTTTCTGCTGCATGTACAAACAGATCAACCTGCCAGTAAAACAATTTCCTAGTAAAACTTAAGGTTTGGACCCATTTGTAGCTTATGCTGGCTGAGAACTGCCTCCGAAAGAAAAGTTTTGTTTGTGAAAAGCTCTACATAAATAATTTTTAATTGAATTGAATAATTCTAAAGGTAAAGGTAGCATTTATGTAACCTGAGTACACACAAATCAATTGCCATAGTTTTTGCCTAATTTCACAAAATGACGTAATATTACGTTTAAAAGGTGCGCAACTGATTATGGAATGATTGATTTTTAAATAAACGAATTAATATATATATATATATATATATATATATATATATATATATATATATATATATATATATATATATTTATATATTTATATATTTATATATATATATTTATATATATATATATTTTTTTTACATGAGCAAATGAACAAAATTGCAGCTAGACTGAAAATGAGAAATTAACTTTTGAAAACTTTCATGAGGTGAAAAACTGAATTATAAGGTGAAAAAAAATATGAAATTTAAATAATACAGTTTTTACAGTGATTGCCAAAACTGTTAATGAAATGACTTCTAAATTAAACAAACGGCTAGACTGGAAATGACACTGACTTCAAAACAAACAAACAAAGCTATAAGGTGCAAATAATTACGTAAATAAATAAATCAACCTTTTTTTTTTTGCATTATTTGACAATTCCAACAAGACTGGAAATTTCGTACATTAACTTGTAATTATATATATATGGATGGATAGATTGTCGGTTGGATGGAAATTTTAAGTTAAAAAAAAAAAGGCAAGCATTATCATAAATATTAAAAAGTAGCAAAATAACAAAACAAAAACAAACAAACAACAAAGATCCAAAAACAGTTAATGCGACTTCATATAACAAAATAAAAACAAAAATTAAAAATTCACCCTTGGAATATAAAAGTTATCTTATTTGAAGAAACACCTAACTGACATCTACAAGACATTTAGAAGTTGTTTTTATCTGAAATCGATCATATCACAACAATAGACCACTGAAAAATCACAGAAAATGTGTGTACAATCTGATCAGCATTCTATGGCCCATAACTGATCTTCCATTTTTATCATGTTATGGGAGTAACATTCACAATCCGAACAGTCCGATAACTGAATTCCCACAGGCTTTCAAATCACACAACCTTAAAGGTCCCGTTCTTCGTGATCCCATGTTTCAAACTTTAGTTAGTGTGTAATGTTGTTGTTAGAGTATAAATAATATCTGTAAAATTCTAAAGCTCACAGTTCAATGCCAAGCGATATATTTTATTTAACAGAGTTCGCCTACAAAAAACGACCCTTTTGGACTACATCCCTCTAGTTCCTGCAGTAATGACGTCACTAAAACAGTTTCTTGACTAAACTCCGCCCACAGGAATACACAAAAAAGGGGGCGTGGCCTTGTTGCGCTCCGACGGAGAAGAGGAAGAGCTGCATTTGTGTTTGTCGCCATGTTGTCGAAACGCTGTTATTTTCATCTCAGAGTCCAATCATCTTTGTTTGGGCTTCCCAGGGACGCTGTACTTAGAGATTAATGGTTACAATTTATGTTTAACTCGGTTCCCGAAAATTATAGTCCACATGTAAAACTATGTGCAGCACATTTTGCTGAGGACAGCTTCCTCAATCTCAATCAGTTTAATGCCGGATTCGCACAAAGATTATTCCCGAAAGATGGAGCAGTCTGGAGAAGGCGTTGTTTATGGACCACAACCGGTAAGTGTATTTTATTATTTAAGTTGGTGTGTTTAACAGTTGGTCTGTAAACAGGCAACGATGTTTAGCTGTGTTAACTAGATGGTAGGGATGTGCAAAAAATTTAATGCGATTTTCATGTGAATCTCATCAGTAAAAACGCTACTGTGATTAGAAGTACATCTCCAGCACGTGCGTTCAGATCAGGATTGCCAGGTTTTCAAAACAAATCCTGCCCACTTGCTTCTCAAAACTAGTCCAAAACTAGCCCAATCTCGTTTCCAGGAGGGTAACGTGTGCTGAGATGGTGTCGAATCACAACACAGGAACCGCTGGCACAATCACAACTCGTTACGTATTTCTGAGGGAAGGACTTCATAGAACAAGGAAGCCATCAGCCCGACAGTGAAAACAGCGGTATACAGATAAGAGAATTGTGTGAAAAATACTGTTTTTTACATGAGAAACATGAACACATGTTATTTTGCACACTGTAAACACAATCAAAGCTACAAAAAACACGAAAAACTTGACCTTTAAAAACAATAACATCAACAAAAAAAAACTCCATGGCTGTCAAATTAATTTGCCCTTCCAAAGTTCAAATGCAGTGAGCTGACACATGAGCTGTCCTGCGTCAAAGATCGACACCTGATTCTTCAGCTTCTCACTGGCCGGTGAGATGTGCGATACTGAGAGAAATCCAGCATGCTTGACTTGATAGAAACCATATTCACCTTCTACACTGATGTGTAATAAAAACAATCTCGGTTGAATCAATTCAAGCTTGCATTTGTGACCTGCAGTAAGCAACACTACATCTTGTTTGGATTTAAAATAAATAAATAATTTAATAAAAAATCGAATTATTTCTCTGATTCCCAGTTCTCTGAAAAATTGCTTGAAGCAAATGTGACGTTAAAAGAAAATATCAACAAGGACAGTGTAATCATAAATAACACCATCATGTTTCTTAATATTATAAATAATCACATATACATAGTGTTCCTGAAGCTCAATTGCTCAATTGATAGCCTGAATGCATTGTAAGTCGCTTTGGATAAAAGCGTCTGCTAAATGCATAAATTAAAAAAATATTAAATTGGTTTTGTCATGCACAACTTCAACTTGTGTAACTCTCTCTCTCTCTCTCTCTCTCTCTCTCTCTCTCTCTCTCTCTCTCTCGGCTGCTGAGTTTAGCTGAGACGTGACGAGGCTCTGGAAGTTCCGCAGAGACGAGGAGAGGCTCTGGTAGATCAGCAGAGACATGGAGAGGCTCTGGTAGTTAAGCAGAGGCGTGGAGAGGCTCTGGTAGTTCAGCAGAGACGTGGAGAGGCTCTGGTAGTTCAGCAGAGATGTGGGGAGGCTCTGGTAGTTCCGCAGAGACATGGAGAGACTCCGTGTAATTCCGTGGTGTTTAGACTGGATTAGGGAAGATCAATGGTGACTTGACTCTGCTCATGAAGATCATTGGTGACTTGAATCTGCTCATGAAGATCATTGGTGACTTGACTCTGCTCATAAAGATCATTGGTGACTTGCATTTGTTCATGAAGATCAATGGTGACTTGCCTTTGCCCATGAAGTTAGTCGGTGACTTGCCTTTGCCCATGAAGATCACCGGTGACTTGACTTTGTCCTTGAAGATCACCGGTGACTTGACCTGACTCCGGAGTGTCAACGGCAACTTGACCTGACTCTGGAGGGTCAACGGGAACCTGACTCGACTCTGGAGGGTCACCGGTGACTTGACCTGACTCCAGAGTGTCAACGGCGACTTGACCTGACTCTGGAGGGTCAACGGGAACCTGACTCGACTCTGGAGGGTCAACGGGAACCTGAATCGACTCTGGAGGGTACACTACATCTTGTTTGGATTTAAAATAAATAAATTATTTAATCAAAAATCGAATTATTTCTCTGATTCCCAGTTCCCTGAAAAATAGCTTGAAGCAAATGTGACGTTAAAAGAAAATATCAACAAGGACAGTGTGATCATAAATAACACCATCATGTTTCTTAATATTGGTAATTGTATTGTATGTATTGTATGTATTCTCAATTGGTAGAGCACTGCGCTATCAAGCGCATGGTTGGGGGTTCGAATCCCCAGGAACACATGGTATGTAAGAATTGATAGCCTGAATGCACTGTAAGTCGCTTTGGATAAAAGCGTCTGCTAAATGCATAAATAAAAAAAATATTAAATTGGTTTTGTGATGCAAAACCTCAACTTGTGTAACTCTCTCTCTCTCTCGGCTGCTAAGTTTGGCTGAGACGTGACTAGGCTCTGGAAGCTCTGCAGAGACGAGGAGAGACTCTGGTAGTTCAGCAGAGATGTGGGGAGGCTCTGGTAGTTCCGCAGAGACATGGAGAGACTCTGGTAATTCCATGGTGTTTAGACTGGATTCAGGAAGATCAATGGTGACTTGACTCTGCTCATGAAGATCATTGGTGACTTGCATTTGTTCATGAAGATCAATGGTGACTTGCCTTTGCCCATGAAGATATTCGGTGACTTGACTTTGCCCATGAAGAACACTGGTGACTTGCCCTTGCCCATGAAGATCAATGGTGACTTGCCTTTGCCCATGAAGATCTTCGGTGACTTGACTTTGTCCTTGAAGATCACCGGTGACTTGACCTGACTCCGGAGTGTCAACGGCGACTTGACTTGACTCTGGAGGGTCAACGGGAACCTGACTCGACTCTGGAGGGTCAACGGGAACCTGACTCAACCCTGGAGGGTCAACGGGAACCTGACTCGACTCTGGAGGGTCATCTGTGGCTGTCATCTTGTGCAGAGGCGCTGGACAAGCGGCCATCTTGTGCCATGTCTCTGGACCGGCGGCCATCTTGGGCAGTGGCGCTGGGCCAGCGGCCATCTTGGGCATTGGCGCTGGGCCGGTGGCCATCTTGGGCAGTGGCGCTGGGCTGGTGACCACCTTGGGCAGTGGCGCTGGGCTGGCGACCACCTGGTGCTGTGGCGCTGGGCTGGCAATTACCTTGTGCTGTGGCGCTGGGCTGGTGGTCCTCCTGTTTGTAGACCCCGGTCTAGAATCGGCCGTCCCACCGGGAGAGACAGGAGTGGCTGGGGTATTCCACGGAAGCCGATGGAGTAGGTAGAAAATGAAATCCCAGAAATTAAAGCGTCTAACTGATCCATTTCCTTACGAGGCACCGGGTGATGCAAACCGGTGTTGAAAATGTCTTTTGGGGCCATATCATTATATCCCATACCATCCACCAGGGTCCAGAATACTTGTGCCATAGCACCCACCTCATTGCCCTCTTGGCGGAGGGTGGTTAATTTTATGTATTTTGCCCTTCGCTCCACCATACTGGCTGGGGAACGGGTATGACGTCCCACACCGCTGGATCTCGACATGATGGAGTCCTTCTGTTACGTTCAGGAACCCAGGGAAACACAGGAGACGAGAGATCCAAACTCAGTGTGGGTTTTAATGGGTAATCCAAATCAGAATCCAACAAGCAGGGGTCAAAACCAGAAATCAATCCAAAACAAACAACAGGGATAAGAACAGGAATAGGAACTGGAACAGAAAACTCGGAAGACGAGAAAACTCAGAAGACGAGGAATGAAAGGACTCCATGAAAACAAACAGAAAAAGACCGGTTAATATAGGCAGGGTAATGACTATCAAGTGAAGACACCTGAGTGCAATTAACAGGAGGTCAATTACTGTGATGAAGGGACAAGGCTTTGTGAGAATTGTAGTGCCTGCGGTGAGGTGCCTATGGGGAAGTGAGAGACAGCGTGACAGTTGACCGTTACAGATTTAAACAATTATATGTGGAAGGACTCGTTATAAGAGAAGGTTGCCACAACTTGCTGGATTATTTTTGTGTTGATGTGTACTAATTTAATGTGTATTAAATTAGTATGACAAATTTACATAAGGCTGTAAATGTAGCTTCTCCAATTACATTCAGAAACTGTTATAGAATATTATAGAATATTATAGAATATTAACCCTGAAAATAATATTATTTATAACAAATAAGTATGGTGTCAGTGAAAGAAAAAACAATTATATATATAACAATTATATATATATATATATATATATATATATAACAATTTTATATATATATATATATATATATATATATATATATATATATATATATATATATATATATATATATATATATATATATAATTTATTGTGACTAAATTGTAATTAAATTTAAATGTTTACATATTTTACATATATTTAAGCATTTTATGTATAATACTTAAATTATAAATAAAATGATTAAATAAGTACAATTTTAAATTTAAATGTAATAACAATTTAGTCAGAATCAATATATATATAAAGCTTTATATATAAAGTAATATGTGTGAAAAGTGTTTGTTAAAACAAACAGTGTACCAATGTCCAAATTCCATATTAAAACCTTGGAATGCCACAACTTGATGATATTTGAAATGGAACACCTTCGCAGAGCTTAAACAAAATTCGTCCCACACTACACAAATCACCCATTCCAAAACCATCCAAATACACATCCTCTATGACAATCCCATGAACACCAGTGACAGGCGAATCCACAATCCACCACCTTATGACAACAAGCAATTTAAATAGATAAGAATTCAATTGGCGTGCCAACTCCTGTCATGATCATATGCTAATACTGGCAGTCTATCAGCTAGATTTCCAGTCTTCATTTATTTATTCCTGCAGTCTGTTTCTTTCTGCTGTTTCTTCCACCGTCAAACAAGGACACAAAGATC
This sequence comes from Carassius carassius, assembly GCF_963082965.1. Classification (NCBI taxonomy): domain Eukaryota; kingdom Metazoa; phylum Chordata; class Actinopteri; order Cypriniformes; family Cyprinidae; genus Carassius; species Carassius carassius. The sequence continues at coordinate 17,819,675 of NC_081802.1, forward strand.
TGGCATACTGGAATAGGCACTAAAGATGATTTTCAGCATTGAGTCTCTACATTCAACCCAAGGCTGAAACCTGTTCTAAGCAAAATCTTTGCCTTAAAACTGTTTTTGAAAACCAATCTTCAAAACGACAGTTTTTGATGTCTTCAGAGAGTCACACCTACAGAGAAAGCAAACCATCCTACGTGTGCCACATGAGAGGCTTCCCGAACTCCACACAAGCGGCAGGCGGTTTCAGATAGGAAGGGACTTGTTATATAAAGTGACATGCGTGTAGTGACAGAGGAAGTCGACTCAAACTGCGCTGTGATATCGTTTAGAGTCACGCTGGATGAAGGTGACACATTCAGTACTACTGAGAAACGCAATTGGGAGACGTAGAGCAGGCAGAAAATTTTAGTTTTGGTGTCAGTAGGTAAATCAGCTTGAGTTAGCCTGTAGGCACCTACACGAAAACACAATGAGCTCTTTGAACGCATTCTCAAAGACTGAATCATTTTCTTTGCACTCAACTGCCCACTGCAGTGAGAGGAACTGCCCTTTGGATGAATGCGGAAAAAGAAAGCCTTCCATGGTCACAACAAATGCTTTTTTTTCAATTGTTTCAACAGCATTTGAGCAGCATTGGATCGTGATGTGACATGAGAGTTACAGGCCACTGTACTAACAAAAATATTTAGCAAAATGTGTGGGATGACATCTGAAAGTTACGGTTTCAACTTCATATATTAGAACGCGACTTTGTATCTCACAACTGTGCCATTATTCCTCATAAATTTCATAATTGTGACTTGTGCATAAAGATATCTCAGTTGTAACTTTGTTTCTCGTAATAGCAACTTTATATCGTAATTTTACATTATATTTCAGGGAGGCGCTTCAGGAGCCTCCAGACAAGGACCAGCAGACTCAGGAACAGTTTTTCCCAAAATCTCTCTCCTTACTGAATTCTGTCATCTGACCCCAACCCCCCCCCCCCCCCCCCCCACACACACACACACAAACACACAAACACACACCACTACACACTTCTCACCCCTCCTCATCACTACAGCTGGTTTACAACAACCACTACTGCCTGTTCATCCAGAATACTGAATAATCCATTTGCACACTGGAATATTTTTCTATGCACTTTTTTAATGACCATTACACTAGTGTAAATGATTTTCATATGTTCATAGTTTCTGCTAATAGTGTACATACACTTATTACATAATCCATCTGTATAGTATGTTCATAGTACAGCTATCTGTATATCATGCTGATAGTATTAAAAAGCTGTAAATTATGTCCATAGTACTGCCTTATCTGTATATTTATTGTACATTTGTAACATATAGATACTGTATATTCTGTATTTACTGCTTATTGCACTTCTGGTTAGATGCTAACTGCTTTCCGTTGCCTTGTAATGTACATGTGCAACGACAATAAAGTTGAATCTAATCTAATCTAGTATAATGTAAATGGTCTTATCTGAACAAAGGACAGCGACAACATTGCATTTTTCAAAAATTTTCCTTACTGTATAAGACACATGTGTGCATATATATATATATATATATATATATATATATATATATATATATATATATATATATATATATATATATATATGATTGTGTGCTTCCAAGCGCTTACACATGTATCCAGTAGTACAGTATACACTACATGCACAGTCTCAATGTAAATGGAGAGAGCATGCCACATCGCTACAAATCTGAGGCACCTGCGTTCACTGACCTAAATCCACATGGGAAGGCCACAGATGGCATAAATAAAACAGCCCCCTGCATTAAGCATGGGTCAACACTCCTGCATACACAGTATCCTAAACTCAGCACTGCATGCATTTTGACTGAAACTGCATTTTCTTTTCCAAATAGCACCTGCTTTGTTGTGGTGCAACAACAGTACACTGTCAAATTCCAAGACTGCAGTATTTTCCATATGGAAAGCATATGTTGTCTAAATTAAAGGTATATACATTTTATATTAGTTATAATTAAATTATTAAATATAGTATACTTTGCAGTGTTACATAGAGTTTCATGATGTAATGATGTGAGGGATGTTAGTTATTCAATCACTAATATTTCTCAGTTGATAGCTCCGCCCACAAACATATTTTGACTGACAGACTTTATATCTTGCAAATGGTAATGATTCTCATAAGTGCAACTAAGGGCCCTATTCTAATGATCTAAACATAAAGTGTTAAGCGCACGGCGCAGGTGCACTCAGGGCGAGTCCAAATCCACTTTTGCTATTTTAACGACAGAAAAAATGGTTGGCGCGCCCGAACGCATGGTCTAAACGGTTTGTCCCTATTCGTTTTTTTGCGCGTAACGTGCAATAAACCAATCAGAGTCTCATCTTTCATTCCCTTTAAGAGCCAGTTGCGCTCGTGCCATGACGGATTTGCTATTTACAAGGCGGAATTTGGCAAGTGGAAAGACAACTCCGAGATGAAACGGAGCTGCTCGTGTGCGAGCAAATAGATAGCCTAATTCTGATACATGTGATGACTATCCATTATGACATGTATATATATGACATGTATATATATATTGTCTATTTTCAGGTCCTTAAAATAGCAATGCATCAGCAATGTGCCTGAACACACCTCTTTTTTAGACCAGCATGCCCATGGGCACACAAAGGAACGCAAAGGCATTTGCTAACTAAACAACGTGGCGCTAGATGGGAAAATGCGAACGGCTCCGGACTGAAACTAGCAAACACACTTGCGCTACATCTTGCATCGCATTGCACTGGGTGTATGATAGGGCCCTTAATCTTTCAACGTGACTTCATATCTTTATATCTTTTTATATTATAGCTTTATATCTCTCAGTTGACAAATTAATGGCACTGACATGTCATTGCAAATGTCATTCAAATATGTAATTTTGAGTTTCTTTTGGTTAAAACCGCTCAAACATGCATTTTATTCTGGGACTAGGCTCAAGCCTTGACTGTGAAACCAGGAGTACATTTTGACACTGTTTTTCAAAATGGTTTCTTAGTTTCTAATAATTGTGACTTTGTATTTCACATTTTGACTATATCTTACAAATGCAACTATTTTTCTGCTTTCTGAAACTGATATCTTTTTAATTGAAAAAATGTGCATAAAGAATAAGACCAGCATTAGGTATCTCTACTCAAAAACTGATTTTGCTTTCAACTTTACTTGAAAAAGTCGCACCTGGTCGGGATACAGACATCTGTGGGTCTGTTTACACAAGTTAATTCAGACTTGACAACAATAGTAGCTGGACACCTGCAGGTCTAGCAACCTCTTTGTCCCTTTGTCGTTTCCACACCTGCTCTGCATGTGCAGTTTGCTTGACTCATCAGCATAGGTGGCCTACATGCTGACCACGGATATAAGCGGATATGAGCCGACTATTCAATTTGCATATCACTCAATGGCTCTCCTTAAATCAGCAACAAAGTGGAAATTGGTGTAGGTTAATCCCTGTGCATTTATAATTTCCGATGTTCCAGTCAAAAAGCAAATGTAGGCTGGGATTATGCAAATGAATGCATACTAGAGACATAATGAGATTTATTGCAACATCCCGCACCTGCTAGGGGTATGATTGGCGATTATGTTTGGAATCAGTATGCAAGGAAACAAACGCTAACCAGAGTTTTTTTTTTAAGTATATCCGGCGCAGGGAAATGAGAGACTGTGACTAAACAAATCTGTTACGATTGGCTACCTGATGACTGTTTTGGTTTTGAAAAACATGCTAGCTAGCTCAAATGTCAGCTTGGTTTACTTACAACGCATAAAAAATCTGACAGGTTGTGCGTTTCACATGAGACATCTTCGTTACTGCCACTGATGTATTTCGACAATAATGGATTTTGCTGATACAAATGGTTAAGCTGGGGGAAAACTGATTAATTGTTTGATTTGTTTTATTATTATTATATTATATTATATTATATTATATTATATTATATTATATTATATTATATTATATTATATTATATTATATTATATTATATTATATTATATTATATTATATTATATTAATAATAATAATAACAACAACTGATTTTAAAAACAGCCTATAATAATAATAATAATAATAATAATAATAATAATAATAATAATAATAATTAATAACAACAACTGATTTTAAAAACAGCCAATAATAATACTAATAATAATATCCTTAAGCCAATGATAATGAAACTATAAAAAATACATAAATTCAACTATTTATCATAATAATTTATGATGATGATAATGATAATATTAATAACCCAACAATGAACAATGTTAAATATAATAAATAAATAAACTTTATAATTTATAATCAACAATATTAGCAGCAGCAGCAGCAATCAAAGCATTTCCTCTTTCAACCAGTTCAGACATGTACGAAGAAATGAAAAGAAGCAGACATTTGATTGCGCAAGACTGTACATTAACTTTCCCTGTGGCAAAGCAAAGGGAACCTGTAATTCATACACCTGCACAGCCATAAAACAACTACAAGCTCTAAATGAATGAACAAGCCCAGGGTAATTTCATCCACTCCAGCCTTGAGAGTTGCCGAAGTGGTACATTTCACGGCACGTCAATCCCTTCAGACTGCAGTAAAACACTGGACTTTCTGAAAACGCTGAAAGCACCAGACAGCCGCTACAAGCCAGTTGCACCATTCCCCTGTACATTTGAGACAGGAGTAGCTCAGACGCAAACTCATAAAAGTCTTGCATCTAACAGCATTATAAAACTACTCTCATCAAAATGACATTTTTACAGTCTCTTCAGAAAAATGTTGAGAGTGTTGCTTGCCGTGTCGAAGGTGGTGAGATTGCAATGTGGCTGCAAAGGTCAGGGATCCCACTCTTTTTGACCAATAAACTTGCATTACTAATCCACAACTTTTTCTGTTCCAGCTAATGATTGAATTAAAAATATATTGTTTTCATGAAAATCTTCTATAATTCCAATATGAAACATCCCTAATAGGACATTTTGAACGTTTTGAGAATACTCAGAAATAACGTTTTCATCAGTCTCACACGTCATCAGTGAAATCCCACACAAAACTCCATCAGCGATACATCTACTCTGTGCGCTGGGGTCCCATGTTCAAAGCGGCGGATGAAAAACACCCCCAAGGCCTCCTTGAGCTAAAGACTCAGTGTCTGAAACCTTCAGTTGCAGGGTTTCCCTGCGCAGTGCCAGGTTACACTGGGAAGGTTGGGGAACTAGGCCACTTCAAGAGGGAAAAAAGAAAGGCAGACACAAAGGAAGAAAATCTGTGCTCCTCTAGCTTTGCTCGGGTCCCCCTTGATGTTTTTTGATGTGAGCAAGCAGCATTTCTGAGTTTCATGGGCGCAGGGTACCGTGATATAATATATGGGTCATTTTCAAATGTTGCCATGACAGCATTAAACTGGAAATGACATCCACTCATCAGCTTTTTTATTAGGTGCACCTGTTTGACTGCTCGTAAACATCTAATCAGCCAATCAGATAATAGCAATTGAATGCATTAAGGCATGGTCAAGACACTCTGCTGAAGTTCAAACCGATCATCAGTGTTGGGAAAGAAAGGTGATATAAATGACTTTGAACATGGCATGATTGTTGGTGCTTGACAAGTTGGTCAAGTGTATTTCAGACACACACAACCATCGCCAGGGTTTACAGGGAATGGTCGAAAAGGAGAACATATCCATTGAACATCAGTTCTGGGGCGAAAATGCTTTGATGATGTCAGAGGTTATAGGAAAATGGCAAGACTGGTCCAAGTAGATAGAAAGGCAACAGAGACTCAAATAACCACTTGTTACAACTGAGTTATGCAGAAGATCATCTCTGAACACACATCGCGTTGAACCCTGAAACAGATGAGCATCAGCAGCAGAAGATATCACTGGGTGCCGCTCTCATCAGCTAAGAACAGGAAACTGAGACAATTTGCATGGGCTCCCCCAAAACTGGACATTAGAAGATTGCAAAAAGGTTGCCTGGTCTGATGAGTCTTGATTTCTGCTGCAATATTTGGAAGGTAGGGTCAGAATTTGGTGTAAACGACATGAAAGCATGGATCCGTCCTGCCTTTCAGGCTTGTGCTTGTGGTGTAATGGTGTGGGGGATATTTTCTTGACACAATTTGGGCCCATTAGAACCAATTGGGCCTCATTTAAATGCCAAAGCCTATGTGAGTATTGTTGCTGACCACAAAGTACCCATCTTGTGTAGTAGCAAGACATCTTGTGTCAAGTACAAGCTGGATAATGTACCATGTCTCAAAGCTCAAATCATCTCAGAATGGTTTCTTAAACACGACAATGAGTTCACGGTCCTTAAATGGTCACCACAGTTTCCATATTTCAATCCAATAGAGCACAAATGGGATTTGTCAGAACAAGAGATTTGCATCATGAATGTGGAGGCCCACAAATCTGCAGCAACTGCATGATGCTATCATGTCAATATGAGAAAAAGTGACCAGTGAGTGTGTTTACTAGTATTGGTTGTACTGATTCAGGAAAAATAATTAATTGTTTTGAGCTACAGCACAATTTTTCAGAAAAGCAGTTACTGGAAAAGCTATGTGTAACAACGTTCGTAGTTCGGGAAAGAGGCGGAAACCGGCAAATATTCAAACAAAACTTCAATAATAACAAAAGAGCACGACAGCCCCTTGCGGATGACTGTTGCACACAAAAAGAACCAAAACACAAAATAAAGTCCGGGCCTGGTCCTCTCTTGTCTTGCACTGTTGTCACTCCTCCTTTTATCCTTCCGGAGCTCCTCCATGGGACTCGAGACTGGTGACCAGCCTCGCTCCGTTACTTTATAGCCTATAGGAGCTTTCTTCATGTGCTGTACTTTCAGGCAGATACTTGTAAAGTCAGCTTCTGATTTAAACATGCTCGCGAGTGAGGAAGCTAATGGAGGCAATGTGCGGCTAATGAATTTGGGTCACACTCCAGCGGAGACACTCTCTAAGGTCCTCTCTTTTACAGAGTCAAATAGGCCTACCGAGTTCTGCTTTCAAAAACAGAAATTAATGGGAACATGCAGAGGCGTCACATCCATCTATTCAAAGAACTCTATGATGGCAAGAAAACAATTCAGATTCATTCCAATTTCATGCAATACTTGCAAACCTTCAGTAAATATCAAACATTCATCAATTTCCCTACATCCTACCCCTTGGTACTGTTGCCATGGAGGACCTCATATGAAAAAGACAGATTGACAAGCATGAACGGTCTCTCTTCTAGTGCAATGGCAGAGAGTCTTGCACCTCCACAGCAGACCATTAAGAAAAGACTCTGCAAAATAAACAGTTCACAGGGGTGAGAGCAGTGAGCTTTTAGTTATTTTAGGTAATGGAAAGAGTAAGGGAAAGTGTGAGAATGCATTACTACATGCTCAACGAAAAGTGACAGACACAGAGCCATAAGGGACGCCCAATAAAACTTAGCTGCTCAGCTTCACTGCTTGCCTGAAGACACCAGCGCGCGAACAAGACAGACTGTTTACATATCATATGTTCCTCATGCAAGGCAGGGGTATCAATGCATTTTATGAAATGCAGGGAAAAGGTTTTAACAGCCAGTTTTTGACACAAAAGACACATTTCAAGGCCCTTTTCAGGAGAACTATGTAGTCATGAAATGTTTTTGCTGTTTTTGTTTTTGGAAAGTCATGAAAATTTGCCGTCCAATTTAATTTCTACCACATATCAAATGCTGGAAATGACAATGGAGGTATAAGTATATATATATTTTATATTTTCACATTTTTGATAAAGTTCACAACATTTTAGCATGATATGTAATAATGCACATTAAAAATATTGTTTGAAAGTGATATTTTTCCTTTTTACTTTTGATTTTGTTTTGTTCATACATTACATGAATAATTTTATCTCAAGCTCTTCACTGACATTTATTTTCTCCACATGCACAAACTTATGACAAAGCAAAATTAAGAAAAACATGTTTGTTGTAATCAAAATTTTTATGTGATAATTAAAAATACCTAAATTGTGTATATATATATATATATATATATATATATATATATATATAATAATGTGATCAGTGAACATGAAAGGAAACACACACACACGTTAGGTGTAATGGTTTTTATACTGTAGAAACGGTATATTCTATGGCCCTTCACTAACCCCATCCCTAAAAAAGGGGAAACTTTGTGCATTTTTACTTTCTCAAAAAAACTCATTCTGTATGATTTATAAGCGTTTTGAAAAATGGGGACTTGGGTTATGTCCTCATAAGTCACCCTCTCCTTGTAATTCCTGTGCCATACCCATGTCATTATACAGAGTTGTGTCGTGATATGTCACAAAAACAAGAGCACACACACACACACACAAACAAAACAAAAAAAAACACACAAAAAAAAAACAAATGGGGCATCATAAAACTGTTTGAAATTGGAAAATGAATGAATGAATCAATTAATCAATTGAAAACAACTAATCACTGGGACATAATTGTCTGCAATGGAAGAAAACAAACTAACTAACCAACCAACCAACCATGGGGCATAAAAGTGTCAGAAGTTGTCAGAAGTTGAAGAATATCACATGACAAAACAAACAAACAAACCAACCAACAGGATTTAAAAGTGACTGTAGATGAAGAATATAACATGGCAAACAAACAAACAAACCAGCCAACATGACTTAAAAGTGTCTTACATGACTTAAAAGTGATTAATTAAAAAGGACTTAAAGTATCTGAAGTTGAAGTAAACAAATAAATAGCAGGACTTAAGTGTCTGAAGAATATAACAAGAACAAAGACAAATAAATGTCTAAATATAAAAATAGTATAACATGTCACAGTAGATGTTGAAACGTGAGTATCAAACCCAAACCCATACAGGGTAGTCCTTAAAAACAAGAATACACGTGTTTTAAGGCAACACACTTTGTAAACAACTGAACTTTTGGCTCATTGCAACTATGATTCAAATGACACTCAATATCTAATTATCAACCACAGTTAAGTGTCTCTGTAGCACTATTTGAAAGCCGCTATAATCTGACAAAAGAGACACTGTTGCATGCCATGCACACTACATTTTTATACATGTAAATGCAAATGTTCCATTTCAGACAACTCTGCTCAAAACACTTGTGCTATGACAAACTCAAGCACAACTGACACTCATTTACATTTTATGCATTTAGCAGACGCTTTTACCCAAAGCGACTTACAGTGCATTCAGACTATACATTTTTCTTTATTAGTAAGTGTGTTCACTGGGAATTGAACCCACAACATTTTGCGCAGCTAATGCAATGCTCTATCACTGAGCCTAAGAAACACTCGCTACCAAAAATGTCCTTTAAGTGGACACATAGCCCTTAACAGACTGTTCACAGCATATTCATTGCATTTTGTCTCTGGTGGGAGCTACATAACATCCTAAAGTTTTTGTTCTTGCTACAAAAGTAGGCACAGATGGGATTTGTTTTTCTTGAGTCATCATGTTGCACCCAGACTGATTCATTCTGCTCACCCTAACATGGAAAGCACAACCTCAGCAATGGTACAACAATGAATATGTGTTTTTGACACCTTGGTATCCAGTTTATCAGAATGAGTATGATTACATTCTAGTTTCTATTTCTGGATAATTCTGGATGGCATTCAATTCAGTTATACATAGTCATTATTCATTATAGTCCAGTTATGGTTTTCGAACTAAAATGGGCAATAAAGCAAAACTATTATGCTTAAAACGGACACAAAATAACATGCATCCCTGTTGAATAAACAGCTTGAACAAAAATCAAGATTAAAATGAAGGTTCTTAGAATTTAAATGAATGGGGCCAACTTTTAATATCCATCACAGATCGCCTGTTTTATTGGGTTATGTAAAACATCACACCTGTCCAAGAGAGCATCTATAAATATCTCTACTGTTTGGTTAGCCTGCAGAGAGATAAGATAATTTACCATTTAGAGCCTGGGACCCACTGACAGGATCCCTGGCCGCCACTATGATTAATGGCGTGGTCAAATATAGCCAGCCTGTTAGTCTCATGTAAAAGTATCTGGGCACAGAGTTTAATGGAGAATACAAGGGCAGAAAGAGAAAGCAAAGGGTTAATAAACAGTGATGCTCCATCAGGCAGAACACAGCTGTAGTCTGACCAGCAGGTCATGTTTTAAGGGTAAATCGGTGCGCTGTTCAGATTCAAACGTGCTCCAGGTCTGACTGAAGCTCGAGGGCTGTTCTACAACACCAGAGGATGAGAAGGTAGGGAGATCTATAAAAAACATCAACCTGGTCTTCCCACAGCTTCTGAGATCAAAAATTGTTTGTTTCAGCGTGAAAAGTAGCTACCCCCACCCACATTACCCAAGGAACTCTCTCTCTCTCTCTCTCTCTCTCTCTCTCTCTCTATATATATATATATATATATATATACAGTACAGACCAAAAGTTTGGACACACCTTCTCATTCAAAGAGTTTTCTTTATTTTAATGACTATGAAAATTGTAGATTCACACTGAAGGCATCAAAACTATGAATGAACACATGTGGAATTATATATGGAATTATATACATAACAAAAAAGTGTGAAACAACTGAAAATATGTCATATTCTAGGTTCTTCAAAGTAGCCACCTTTTGCTTTGATTACTGCTTTGCACACTCTTGGCATTCTCTTGATGAGCTTCAAGAGGTAGTCACCTGAAATGGTCTTCCAACAGTCTTGAAGGAGTTCCCCGAGAGATGCTTAGCACTTGTTGGCCCTTTTGCCTTCTGTCTGCGGTCCAGCTCACCCCTAAACCATCTCGATTGGGTTCAGGTCCGGTGACTGTGGAGGCCAGGTCATCTGGCGCAGCACCCCATCACTCTCCTTCTTGGTCAAATAGCCCTTGATGCCTTCAGTGTGACTCTACAATTTTCATAGTCATGAAAATAAAGAAAACTCTTTGAATGAGAAGGTGTGTCCAAACTTTTGGTCTGTACTGTATATATATATATATATATATATATATATATATATATATATATAAAGGGCTTTGTATCCGGTTTACTAAATTGAGTATGATTACTTTCTAATTACCATGTCTGGATAATTTGAGATGTGGAGAGGTGTTCAGTTCAGTCTCATTATAGTCCAATTACAGTTTTCTAACTAAAATTGGCAGTAAACAGAAAGTATTGTGCTTGCAATCAACCTGAAATGAAAAACAGGATTAAAAACTGCATTTAGACCCACATTTTGGGTGCAAAAAAGGAACCCAAATATATATATATATATATATATATATATATATATATATATATATATATATATATATATATATATATATATATATATATATATAAAGACAAAATAAAACAGCTCACAGTTTGACCTTATATGATTTAAATTGTCTGACAGTAAAGCCAGTTCTTTGTTGATTCGGATCTCTCACTATTCACATTAAACGTTTGTTAGTAAAGAAACTTCGCAGTAGTTATATCTATGGCATTTAGCATTGAAAACCTTTGATTCGCTTAGATAAGTGTGAGTAGCTGACGTGTTTTGGTGGATTACGTCAGCCATTTTGATTTTGATATTTACTTTCGATTTGCCCTTCCAAACATTGACTCTTTACTTTGAATATTGCAGCAAATGATCAGGAAACACTCATTGTCAGTCCCCATCAGCATGAACTGATGCTGTCTATTGCAAATCACACTGCCCACATATATTTCAATGGAGCAAAAACACAACCTTATTAAATATATAAATGAAAAAACTTTCCTCATCATTAAATATTCATCCATATGGTACTCGAGTTCACTACAAATGACCAAAACTTCACATCAGTATTCCAATATGGAACTGAAAATTGCATAAGTAGATTCATTTATATGGTAATTATGGATTACCACACACTCGAGACCAGCAGTTTATTCCACATCACTATATTATAAAAATAAAAAAAACAATCAACATAGGCTTCCTAACGTGAGATTAGTGCGATATGTGATTTAGGATAAATTTTTTATTCATTCCTCATCATTCAAACACATTACTAATAAATTAGTGACTTGTTTAGCATGCAATTTTTTATCTATATTTGTATACAGGAATAGGAATGGGCATATAGTAGCATATAGTAACTGGTCAGCTGTTTTAACTTTTAACTTCCAGTAATGTCATTGTATATGTTATATACACACACATATATATATATATATATATATATATATATATATATAATTTTATATAAATATTACTAAACCCAAAGATGATGGAGACGATTCCAAAGTATACAAAACAACACAGTTAACTGTGTTGTATATACATCATACGGTAATCCAGATAGTAAGCCAAGCTACAAAACAGTGTGCGTTGCACAAACAATACCTAAAAACTGCAGTGGGAACAAAGAAGAACTTAAATTGACACCCTCTGTCCGAAATCTCCACCTATACCCGTAAATAGGGCTCTATTTGAGGGAACAACCATTTTTAATTGGTGTAAGAAACTCATTAAATCCCACAATGCACAGCAATAACGAGTGTACAACCGGTGAATGCTCAACGGCTAGAGAATACCTATACTGCAATGTGAAAGTTGTGCGGCAAATTAATTGCCGCATCTCGCCAAAAAAAGGCACCCACATTGGAGTCATCCATCCATTAATTTGACAAAGCACTCGTCCACGGCGTATGGCCTAATGCAATACAGTTATGAATTCATTTTAAATTGATTCTTAAATTGTTTAATTAGGGTTTATAGATAATTTCCATGGCAGCATTCAAGATGAATCCTTTCATCTTACTACTAGAGCGGCCAGTTTGCCAGTTTCCAGTGATTACTAAGCACAGTGTTCGAATTCACTTACTCGTTTTCATTCACTCTTTCAAGTGAACTATATTAGTGGTCTAGGATAGGGAATAGTGAATGAGTGTATGGGGGCATTTTCAGATTTGGCAACATAGATAATGAATTAAAGGCAGAATAGGTGTGCTGATTAATGAATGGCAGGAGTGTTGGGAAACCAGAACAAAGGAAGCAGGAAGGTGATATGAATCAACCTAAAAGTACATTATAGTGAAACTAAAATAACATAATGGTGACATTATCTTATGTTTTATACTTATATATATACAGTGGGTATGGAAAGTATTCAGACCCCCTTAAATTTTTGGTAAACGTTGGTGGACAGCCATGTTCAGGTCTCTCCAGAGATGCTCAATTGGGTTTAAGTCAGGGCTCTGGCTGAGCCATTCAAGAACAGTCACAGAGTTGTTGTGAAGCCACTCCTTCGTTATTTTAGCTGTGTGCTTAGGGTCATTGTCTTGTTGGAAGGTGAATCTTCGGCCCAGTCTGAGGTCCTGAGCACTCTGGAGAAGGTTTTCGTCCAGGATATCCCTGTACTTGGCCGCATTCATCTTTCCCTCGATTGCAACCAGTCATCCTGTCCCTGCAGCTGAAAAACACCCCCACAACATGATGCTGCCACCACCATGCTTCACTGTTGGGACTGTATTGGACAGGTGATGAGCAGTGCCTGGTTTTCTCCACACATACCGCTTAGAATTAAGACCAAAAAGTTCTATTTTGGTCTCATCAGACCAGAATCCTTCAGGTGTTTAACAAACTCCATGTGGGTTTTCATGTGTCTTGCACTGAGGAGAGGCTTCGGTTGGGCCACTCTGTCATAAAGCCCCGACTGGTGGAGGGCTGCAGTGATGGTTGACTTTCTACAACTGTCTCCCATCTCCCGACTGCACTGGTCAGCCACAGTGATCTTTGGGTTCTTCTTTACCTCTCTCACCAAGGCTCTTCTCCCCAATAGCTCAATTTGGCCAGACGGCCAGCTTTAGGAAGGGTTCTGGTCGTCCCAAATGTCTTCCATTTAAGATTATGGAGGCCACTGTGCTCTTAGGAACCTTAAGTGCAGCAGAAATTTTTTGTAACCTTGGCCAGATCTGTGCCTTGCCACAATTCTGTCCCCTCATGATTCTCATTTGATCTGACATGCACTGTGAACTGTAAGGTCTTATATAGACATGTGGTTGGCTTTCCTAATCAAGTCCAATCAGTATAATCAAACACAGCTGGACTCAACTGAAGGTGTAGAACCATCTCAAGGATGATCAGAAGAAATGGACAGCACCTGAGTTAAATATATGAGTGTCACAGCAAATGGTCTGAATACTAAGGACCATGTGATATTTCAGTTTTTCTTTTTTCATAAATGTGCAAAAATGTCACAATTCTGTGTTTTTCTGTCAATATGGGGTGCTGTGTGTACAATAATGAGGAAAAAAAATGAACTTAAATGATTTTAGCAAATGGCTGCAATATAAAAAAAGAGTGAAAATTTAAGGGGGTCTGAATACTTTCCGTACCCACTGTATATATATATATTAGGGGTTTAACAGTACACATATTCATACCGAACCATTTCGGTATACGTCTCTCGGTTCGGTACCACGTGTACCGAACAAATACATTTTTTTTTCTCAGGAATTTAAATAATATATGGTGTTTTGACAGTCTTTGATGTGGCATGACAGATCAATGTATAAATGCCTTAGAGAGACACTTCTGGGACGGTTCAGAAATGTGCTGGTATAATCCCAAGACAAGCAATGACTAGAGCAGCCACTGTGATCAGCTCCGGTTCTTGTGTCCGAAGACTGAAGCAGGATTTATACTTTCGCTTGGTTCTGCTTCACAAGCCTCCGCTGACTGCGTGACGACCTTCCCAAATGGACGAGGTTTTTATACTTGTTGTATTCACCATTGTACTATTCCTTAAAACCGTCGGGAATCGCCGGTGAGAAGTCGTCATTTGTTATTTGCGGTAGAAGTATTGTGATAAATGAGTTGATGAATTAATCATTTCTTTATTTACCAACTTAAACAATCTTAAACTATTGGCTTTATTTTGTATCAAACACATGACAACACTATGCATTCTTTCCGTCAAAAAGCACCTGATGGAGTTTGAATTCACATCACTGGTTCTGTTTCACACAAACGCTGACACAGACGTGCATGTTCGGCTAGAATCACCCTGGACATTTTAAAATGCAAGGTATTTAAAATTAAAATAAAGCTATGTGAACACTTGCATGTTTACAATACTATAAGTGTGTCCCATCAGGTAATAAAAAGTTTGACATACACTTATGGTCTTCATCATCACTTGAACACTTAGGCCAAATACAGGAAATATGTCATAGTCAAGAGCAAAGACCGCAAGTGTGGGTATTTGGACAATGCTAATAAATAACCCTTGACAGCGAACGCAACAAGTATAAAAACCTCATCCGTTTGGAAAACTGCGCATGCAGTCATAGGAAGCTTGTGAGGGGGAGCCAGGTGAAAGAATAAATCCTGTGTGAGCCGTGACGCCCCGCAGATTTGTGCAGTGCAGAGCGCGAGTGAATGGGATCATTACTTCCACTATACTACTAGTTTTAATGAGAATAAACATGACTGAACATCTCATACCTAAATTGATTGCTCAATCAGTGTTTCAAGCGTTGAAAGACATCAACAATACAGCATGGAAATAAAGTGCCACATAGCTTTTAATTTACCTTCGCAAATCATCAGTGTCCACAGCTTGTTAGTTCACTAGAGAAATGAAGTCTAGAGAGGAGCATTTTGCGAAATATTACACCATATACTCATTATATTTGAAGAATATAATAAAATAAAAAAATAAGTAAATAATACATATTTTTTCATATATATTATATTTATGTAAAGCAATATAATTAATATAATACAGCATTACATATACATATATATATATATATATATATATATATATATATATATATATATATATACACACATACATTATATATATACATACATTATATATATACATTCATTATATATATATATATATATATATATATTTTTTTTTTTTTTTTTTTTTTTTTCATGAGCTGTATGCCAAAATCATCAGTATTAAAACAATAAAAGACCTGAAATATTTCAGTTGGTGTGCAATGTATCTAAAATATATGAAAGTTTAATTTTTATCATTACATTATGGAAAATAATGAACTTTTATCACAATATGCTCATTTTTTTAGAAGGACCTGTATATATATTTAATTGATTTAATTGATTAATATAGATTAAAATGGCTCATTTGAATTCTGCCAAAGGCATTCCGAATATGTGTGCTACCCAAATAAAATAATGACTAAAAGTCTTTGAGAAATGGTTTCTCAAGACAGGTGGTGCATTAGACCAGGGGCTCATCTCCTGTTTCCAAAATGCATCACAAAGTGCTTGAGAAAGCTATAAACTAATTCCACATTGCACAAGGTGCCTACAACCTTACGCCTGTTTCACACATAATCCGTCTGCAGTGCGTATGCATTTCATATTTTTTTACGCACCAATTTTAACTGATTCCAGCGTTCACACGGTTGCGGCCCATCAGTTCGTTCCATGAGCGGTGCATATCGGTTTACGTACCGACTAGCGGACTGCAAACGCGTCCTGTGTGAAAGCACAATGAGTATGAGTCTGTGCTGCTTCTGCACCACATACGAAACACACATGGACTGCATACGCACTGAAGACGTATTAAGTGTGAAATAGGCATACGTCTTGTCGAGGTTTCCATTGGGAAGCTTCTTTAAAAAAAAAAAAAAATTCCCTGAAGCAAACCCGGCGGCTTCAGCTGCATCCATGTTGGCACGTCACGTTTGATGTGGTAATTTCACAGTAGGCATACATACAGGTTCGAAGACTCGTTCTAACCCCCTACAGATTCGGCTAGGTATACATCCACGCTAAAATATCAAGATGAAAGTCATCATAGCTCACATAGTATAGACCCAGCTCCCAACCCAAGTTTGAGAATAGATTAACGGCGGTATTTTTTTTAATCGCCCGATAAGAGTGTCCCGTTAACGCAGCACATTAACGTCGATAACGGCCCACCACTAATATATGTATAATACATTATATAATTATTCACGCAATACTTGGTTGGGGCTCCTTTTGCACAAATGACTGCTTCAATGCTGTGTGGTATGGAGGCGATCAGCCTGTGGCACTGCTGAGGTGTTACTGAAGCCCTGGTTGCTTTGATAGCAGCCTTCAGCTCCTCATATATTCTCTGAGGTTCAGGTCAATTGAGTTTGCTGGCCAATCAAGCACAGTAATATCATGGTCAGCAAACCACTTGGAAGTGGTTTTGGCATCGTGGGCAGGTGCTAAAGTCCTGCTGCAAAATTAAATAAGCATCTACATAAAGCTTGTCAGCAGATGGAAGCATAAAGTGCTCCAAAATCTCCTTGTAGATGGCTGCATTGACTTTGGACTCTATAAAACACAATAGACCAATACCAGCAGACGTCACGGCACTCAAATCATCAATGACTTCACACTGGACTTCAAGCAGCTTGGATTCTGTGCCTCTCCAGTCTTCCTCCAGACTCCAGACCTTGATTTCAAAAGGAAATGCTAAATTTACTTTCATCTGAAAAGAGGACTTTGGACCACTGAACAACAGTCCAGTTCTTTTTCTCCTTAGCCCAGGTAAGATATGTTTCTGATGTTGTTTCTATTTCAGAAGTGGTTTGGTAGCGCTTTTCTTGAAGACGTCTGAGTGTGTGACTCTTGATGTGCTGACTCTGGCTTCAGTCCACTCCTTGTGAAGCTTTCCCAAGTTCTTGAATCTGCTTTTCCTGACAATCTTCCCAAGGCTGTGGTCATCCCTGTTGCTTGTGCACCTTCTCCTACCACACTATTTCCTTCCAGTCAACTTTCTATGAATATATTTTAATACAGCACTCTGTGAACAGCCAGCCCTTTCAGCAGGTAAGCCTCCTTGTGGAGGGTGTGGATTATTGTCTTCTGGACAACTGTCAAGTCAGTAGTCTTTCCCATAATTGTGGCTGCATGTTCTAAACTAGCCCAAGAGGTACCCAGTATTTATAATCAAAATTAATCAAACTAATAAAGTTTAAAATTGAATTTTTAATTTTCCTAAGCTGTAAGTCATAACCATCAGCATAATAATAAAAACTCTTGGAATATTTCAGTTTGTTTGCAATGTATCTAGAATGTGAGGAAGTTAGCTTTTTTTTATTAAATTGCAAAAAATAAAGACCTTTTCAAACAACAACAATATATATAATAAATGAATAAATGAATAAATGTGAATGTAATATATAAACATACATGTATATGTTTATTTATTATGTATTATTATGTATAAAACATTTTTCTTAAATATATACATGCATGTATAAAGTATATTTAAACAAAAATGTACTAAATATTTTTAATATATAAGTGTTGTTTTTAATTTTTTGGTAAAATTTTCAGAAGCCTAGTAGGCTAAGGTTAGTCATAAAATACAAATAGCCCAAAAATGTTTTAGTAATAATAATAAAATAAATTAATAAATGTTATGTTCAGTTGCTACTCTGTTCCACTGTAATAGATACTTCCTTTTTGTGTATTTGAGCCTCACAGAGACCTGTCCTGTCATTCTTAAGATTAAGGCCGGCCAGCAAACAATCCTAAGTGCCTTATTTTCACTACTGCCATGAACACATTGCCTGCAATGCCACATAGCTGAGTGAAGTCATTATCTTCATTTAGCCAAATTCTGAAAAGCTTGCTTCTCTTTGTGCTTGTGACTCGTTCGTCAAAGATGGTGCCACTTTCCCGTGCATGTAAACACAGGCTGCATCCGAAAACTTAGGCAGGTGACTTGCTGCCCCGCTGCCGTATAAGGCAATGACTTTGTAGACAACGTTTTTGCACGAAGGTACCTCATGAAACTGATTTTGGATAGTATTCTGAGGCAGAGTAATGGTTTAATGATCTACAGCAAAATATAGAAAGCTTTGGTCATAACTAAGTGGATATTCCGTTACTGTAATATTAATTTCTCGCTAGAAATTATGTAAAAAGTGGAAAACGTTGATCAAAAACATACATTTACACACAAACTGACCAACGATCTTTATTTTTTGGCCAAACTGTCATAGAATGGAACGCACGGGATTGTGGGATATCAAAGGAAGCAAAGGATACATCTATGCTGCCTTCAAAAATCGGCCAGATGAAAGCATCTCAGGAGACAGGAACTGAAGCTAACATTGAATTTGGACATGCCTTGATGCCTTCCTACATTGGAATGCGTCCTCCTAAGGCAATATTTTTCAATTTTCGGATGCAGCCACACACTTCACAGCGGCTCGTCTCTGTCAGACAGAAGAGCTTTATTTGTATTCCGCGTGACTCTTGCCAGGTAAGTAATGACAAGCAGCAAAGGCCAGCTCCTCTCAGCTGGGATGGCCGGCTGACGTCAGGCTTTCACACGCCTGTAGGCTCTTGCACAGATGAGGCCGTTTCTTCCCTCTAATGAGCTGCTGTTTGCCTCTCAGGATTGTACATCATCTCCGTTGTCCTCCAGCCGGGTTCAGGTCATAGTCACGGGAATCCATGGCTATATCTCTTTCCTCCGTAACCCGGGCAGACTCCAGCGCATGATTTACCGCTTTTATTTGCATTTTGAAAAGCCGCATCCTTACGCGGGGTTAAGCATAATAAGAGTCGTGAAAACAAGTATCAGGAAAAATGTGATGAAATGGTTCATTGTTGTGGCGACAAGGAGATTTGATTCGGCTGTAGAGAGCAGAAGTGTATGGAGCACCTAAAGGGACATGTTTTTCAGAGCTTTTGCGTTTCCTCACAAAACTTTTAAGTTTGGACAAACACTTCCTGTTTATTTTACAGCTTTCAGTTCAAACTGTTCTGTGCGTTCCCAGTGGAGCAGTTCATAGATTTTTCCCCGATAGCACACGTCCAGTACGTCTACAAAATGTCTGTTAAAGATAGTTTAGTCTGGAAAGCATCTGCTGTGTACAAACTTCTGATAGATGTCTTTAAGATGTCAGTTTCACATACAATCTAAATCATAAACATCATAAAGGCATCTTCTAAATGTCTATTTGTAATCTGTTAGAAAATGTTCTAGAGACATATTGGAGGTGAGCAAAGGCTCTAAAAAAATACGTCTTGCAGATGCCATCTAGATGTCTCCATGATGTAAGTGTACACAAATTACTTTTAACAGACTATTGGATCATGTTACGTTTTTTTTTCTGCATGATTGAAACTCATTATAAAGAAAACCTAAATGTTGCTGAATGAAAAAACACTTTGTAATACAGATTATTTAAAATGTATAATATGCACAGGCAAGCAGATGAATCCAGAATATGAATGCGTTAAACACTTAACTGCAGGTTAAGTGATTTCCTCCCATACAAATTATAAAGTAACGTAATGGATGAATAATAATAATAATAAAATATACTATGCACAGAAAATTTAGAATAGCCCAGAAATGAATGGAACGTGCAGTTTCACATTAAGTTTTCTACTAAGGAGAAAATGCTATATATGTGTAAATGTGTAATATAGCGCATTGTTTTTGTATTCTGGGCTTTGCTTGTCTGTAAAAAATATGATTTAATAATAAGGTGTGGACTGAACTTGGCCCAACAATGTCACTGTTTTAGTTAAATAAGCAACACATTTTTTTTTCCTGTTAGTATATTAAAGAATGTGCAAATTCCTGCCTTGAACTAACCACTGACCATATTTCTTTGAGTTTAAGTTAAAAATAAAACTCTTTAGGGGCATTGTCTATTTCTTTATACTTGAGTTCAAGTTCAAAATAAAATTCTCTGAGCCGCTCCATTGTGAATGTACGAAGCTGTTTGAACTACTGCAGTCTGTAAAGTGTTTGTCTGAACTTTTTCGATGGAGAGCAAATATCTTTGTGATATATATATATATATATATATATATATATATATATATATATATATATATATATATATACATATATATATCATTATTATTTTTTTCTCACTAGCATGTCCCTTTATGGGCTCTGTAGCAGTGACTGCATGGCCTTGGTTCCACCAGTGTTTTTCTAATAAACTGTGAATATCAAAACTAAGCAAAATAAACTAGCCCAGAGATGGGGAAAAAAGGTTTTGAAGCAAAAAAGTATTGTTTAAAACTCTAACATATAAGACAAAACTATATGCAATTCTTTCTTAGCTGTCATTAATAAAAACAATATTCTAAAATAAATAAAAATTGTATTCTAAAATAAATTCCCAGATAAATAAACAAAAATGTCTTAGAAACTACCTGAAAAAAAGGAAATTAAGTAAAATAATTGAATACATGTTTAAATCTTAAAATGTATTCAATTCTTCTTCTTCTTCAAAAAAAAAAAAAAAAAAATATATATATATATATATATATACATTTATACTGAATGTTATAATGAATATAATTGATTTAGTTGATTAATTGATTTTATTGGTATCTTCTCTGATTCGCATTGTTGTCACTGTCAACAAATTAAATCTATCAAAAAACGAAAAGTATTGCTCTGGCACCTTACTGAAATGAAAAGTGAAAGTGACCAATGCTACTAAAAAATATAAAGCTGAATAGGAATTAGGGGTGTACCCAACTAAGGTTTTTCAATGTCGAATCAGAATTTTCGAATCTTGCCGATGTTCGACTGATAGTCGAATCGTATGTTTGGGGGTGGGGCAAAATACATTAACAAGAGTCAAGTCAGACATTCAACTAACATAATTATTGATGTTAACACACAGGGAAAATGTGTAATGAACAACTTGCAGATATAAATGGGGTAAATAATGTTTTATGTTTTGATGAACAGATAGCTAACACTTTACGTTGGTGAAACTATAACAATAAACTGTTTTATTTTATTCATTTTTTACAATAGTGCTCTCATTATAAAGTTAGCCTATATGACAGAAGTTATTAATGTTCTGCATTTCGGTTTTGAGCTGCGCGCGCTGAAGATTTGAGTCTTGTTAAAGTTATAAATCCCTGCCGCCAAGATGCTCCTCTGTCGGTCACGGATTATGGAAAGTGAAACATAAATCTATAGGGGTGGTTGGATTTATTCACGCACTTTAAAATATTAATTTGAAGTTTATTTCTTTTCAGATTCTTACAGCTTTATCATAATAGGCTGTATATTAACTTATTGGGAGAAAACTGGTAGTTCTATGTGATATCAGACATTTGAGCTCCACCATATAGGCTAGTCAAAATGGCATAATCAGTAACACCCAGCGAATATTCGACTGTTAGATTGGTAGTCGAATCAGGCTCCTCGAATCAAAGCATCAATTTGTCGAATTTTCGGGGTCGACCCTAATAGGAATAGTTAAAAATATTTAAAATTAATACAGTTTCAATTCCCATTTCAAATCTTCCATTTATGTCTAAAATTTTGAAAAAGTTGTGTCTGCTCAATTGTTCCCCTTCCTGCAAAAAATGATCTGTATGAGGAATTTCAACCAACTAATAATAGGACTTTTCTTGTCTTTCATAAAAAAAATAAAAAATAAAAAAAACACCTCGCTATGCGTTCTGTACTAGACTAACTGACACTTGTCATGTCACTTGTATGCTGTTGTTGTTCTCTTGTTGATCTGACTGCTTCTATTGTTCTCATTTGTAAGTTGCTTTGGGTAAAAGCGTCTGCTAAATGATTAAATGTAAATGTAAATGTAAATGGCGACTCATCTCATTTATCACCAGTAAAACATGGAGTGCCATAAGGATCTGTCCTAGGTACTCTGCTATTTTCAATATACATGTTGCCCCTTGGTAATATTATTAGAAAATACGGGATTAGTTTACATTGTTTTGCAGCTGATACTCCGCTATATATCTCAACGAGACCAGATGAAACTTATTAATTATCTAAGCTAACATAGTGTGTTAAAAATGCAAACGATTGGATGACCAATAATTTTCTCATATTAAATTTGGATAAGACAGAGATATTACTTATTGGACCAAGAAACAGTACACACAATCTCATAGATTAAAGTTTGCAACTAAACAGATGTACTGTTACTTCCTCTACAGTCAAAGTTCTGGGTGTTACCGGTGCTTCTCAATAAATTAGAATGTCGTGGAAAGGTTCATTTATTTCAGTAATTCAACTCAAGTTGTGAAACTCGTGTATTAAATAAATTCAAAGCACAGAGTTTAATTCTTTGGTTCTTTTAATTGTTATGATTTTGGCTCACATTTCAGAAAACCACACCATCTTAACAAATTATAATATGGTGACATGCCAATCAGCTAATCAACTCAAAACACCTGCAAAGGTTTCCTGAGCCTTCAAAATGGACTCTCAGGTCGGTTCACTAGGATACACAATCGTGGGAAAGACTGCTGATCTGACAGTTTTCCACAAGACAATCGTTGACACCTTTCACAAGGAGGGTAAGCCACAAACATCCATGGCCAAAGAAGCTGGCTGTTTACAGAGTGCTGTATCGAAGCATGTTAACAAATTTGAGTGGAAGGAAGTAACATGACATTCAGCCAAGTATGGTGACCCATACTCAGAATTTGTGTTCTGCATTTAACCCATCCAAAGTGCACACACACACACCATGAACACACAACCGGAGAAGTGGGCAGCCATTTATGCTGCGGCGCCCGGGGAGCAGTTGGGGCTTCAGTGCCTTGCTCAAGGGCACCTAAGTTGTGTTATTGCCGGCCCGAGATTTGAACCCACAACCCTTGGAGTCAAACTCTCTAACCACTAGGCCACGACTTTATTTTTATTTTTTTATTGGTCTTATAAAGTATTGTAATTTGTTGAGATTGAATTGGTGGGTTTTTGTTAAATGTGAGAAAAAATCATCACAATTAAAATAACCAAAGACTTCAGTCGATGTGCATTGAATTTATTTAATACAAGTTTCACAATTTGAGTTGAATTGCTGAAATAAATGAACTTGTCCCTGACATTCTATTGAGATGCACCTGTATATTAGACAGTAACTTGTATTTTGAAAACCATATTTCCCATATTACAAAAACAGCATACGTCCATCTTAGAAACATTGCCAAGCTACGAAACATGTTATCTGTTTCTGATGCAGAAAAGCTAGTTCATGCATTCATGACCTCTAGACTGGACTATTGTAATGCACTTCTAGGTGGTTGTCCTGCTTCGTCAATAAACAAGCTACAGGTAGTCCAAAATGCAGCAGCTAGAGTCCTTACCAGGTCAAGAAAATATGATCATATTACCCCAATTTTACAGTCTCTGCACTGGCTAACTATCAAGATCCGTATCAGTTACAAAATATTACTTACGTATAAGACCCTAAATGGCTTAGCTCCTGCGTACCTAACTAGCCTTCTACCACACTACAATCCATCACGCTCCCTAAGGTCACAAAACGCTTGATTTTTTGTAGTTCCTAGGATAGCAAAGTCCACTAAAGGAGGTAGAGCTTTTTCACATTTGGCTCCCAAACTCTGGAATAGCCTTCCTGATAATGTGCGGGAGTTCATACACACTCTCTATGTTTAAATCTAGATTAAAACCAAATCTTTTTTGCCAAGCATTCAAATAATGCATATCATAACTCGGGACTGCAGTTATATCTGATCAAATGTGCATTATTATTCTTTAGCTTGGGTTAAAATTATTAATTTAAATTGGTTGGAACAGCCTACACTAATTATGTCTCCATTTGTTTCTCTGTTTTGCCACAGGATTTACATCATGTGGTAATTTGGATTTAGACAAGCTTCAGTCTGGATCCGGAACACCTGAGAAGAGATGATGTCACCCCCATAGAGGACCTCAGATGATGCTAACCCTGAAACAACATACAGAACTACCAAATATTGCTGCAAGTGTGAATGCATATATAGCAAATATAGTATTAGTAAACAATTAAACAATTACAATTTCTCTGGATAGAACGCATGGAACTTCCGGAAGCTAAATGTCATGTTCCATAGCATGTTTATCAAGGCCTAAAACAGCATCCCGTGTGTTAGAAAAATAATTAAAAGGCCATAACGAATAAGAATGTTTTGGTTTCGGCAGCCATCATGGTACAATATCTGGCTTTGGTACATGCTGAAATCAGCACACTCTTTTATTTAGGTAATTGATTTTCAGTTCTGGCACAGAGGAGAAAAAAGTTGAACCATTCGTCTCGTATGCAGATAATGAGCAAATGTCCTTATGCTAATGAATTGTCTTTTAAAAGATTGTTGTGGGACATTGATTCTGATCCTTAACTGTGCTATTAATACCTATTTGCCCTTCCGTTTCTTGAGATGGCAACCCTGTGATGAAATATAATTTTTCATTTCTTCAGGAATGGATGAAAAATTGATGATCTCAGTGGTACAGTCTAGATTGCCTGGAGCTTGCAAAACAGGTATTACAAAATAGAGCCATTACGGCAACATCAGGCTGCAAATGAATTTGAAATTGAGTGGAAAGCCATGCATGTGGAGGGTTAGACTCTTAGCAGCCTTAAAAGGGAATTATAGCAAGTAAAATATTCACGCCCTAAAAGAGGCCAAAAGTAAATGAAAGAAGGGGTGACACTTGGACCAATACACTTTCAATTGCCTAGACTAAAAATATGCAAATCAGGGTTTGACAAAGAAAAATAGTGCCTACAAGTAAAAGATCTACATTAATACTGCTACTGGAGTAATTTTTTATTTTATTATTTTATTTTTTATAGTGTAAGATTCAGTCCCCCACAGAAAGCGATACCACTGGCTAGTTTTTCTCATATATTGTGTGTGTGTATGTGTATGTGTATGTGTATGTGCATGTGTATTTGTGTGTGTGTGTGTGTGTGTGTACATATATATTTAAAAACAAACTTAAAAACTTGTAATGAAAATGGGTAATGCTGCCTCGGCAACAAACACTAAGATAAAACTAAATTAAATTTAAATCTAATTCTAAAAATGGGAAAGCTGCAACTTTTATTTTCAAAATTCCTATTTTCTGTTTTTCACAGACAAATAAGAGCTTTTGTGTTTAGAACGAGATGAGGGCAAATAAAATTCTCTCTAGTAAATCTCGAGTTATCAAGTAAAATCAACAAGCGCAAATGACATGTAAGTACTTGAAACTGAGAAACCGATGCAAGTCGTAAAAAGTACTAAAACAAGCATTACCTTTTCTGCAGATTGTGCCGTCCCAAAGAAAATGGGAATGAAGGCGAGCCACACAATGCAAGTGGTGTACATGGTGAATCCGATAGGTTTGGCTTCGTTGAAATTCTCCGGAACGCCTCGCGTTTTGATGGCGTAAATCGTACATGTTACCATCAGCAAGATGCTGTAACCTAGAGAGCAAATGATTTGTAGATCTGTAATGTCACACTTGAGAACCCCTCGGGCCTTATCAGGGTTTATGGTCTTCTGTTCGTCGTAATCGATTATGGTGTTTGGAGGATCCACTCCGAACCATATGAGGACCCCTAAGAGCTGGACGGATATGAGGCTGGACGTGATGGCTAACTGAGACGTCGGGCTGATCAGTTTAGGTGGAGTAACAGACTTCTTCCCTTCCTCGAAGATGCGGTAAATTCGATTTGTCTTAGTGAGAAGCGCCGCATAGCTAATACACATTCCCAGCCCAAGGAAGATTCGTCTGAAGGAGCAAACGGCAATGTCTGGCATTGCGATCATTACAAACGTGATGATGTAACACAGGAATATCCCTGTCAGCAGAACGTAGCTGAGCTCCCTCCCAGACGCTCGTACGATAGGGGTGTCATTGTAGCGGATGAACGTGGCCATAACAAAGGTGGTGGCGATGATGCCAAGCATAGCCAGGAAGACGGGAATGATGGCCCAGGGCGAATGCCACTCCAGCTTGACAATTGGGATGGGCTGGCAGCCCGTGTGATTGGCATTTGGACGCATGTTGTAAGCGCAGAGCTTGCAGGATGTCTCATCAAACTGGTACTGGTAGCCGTCGCAGGGCTCGCAGTGCCAGCAGCATGGCATGCCTTTCACTATCTTCTTGCGTTGACCCGTCTTACAGGGCAGACTGCAGACTGAGATGGGGATTTTCATTTCTCCGTTGGGCCACTGCATCTCATTGATCTACAAACAAATGGACACAAATTAGCTTTTGGTTCAATGACACTGACAATATCTACTATATTGTATGAAATACACCACTTTAATGATGAATTTTATGTTTCTGAATTTAAATTGAATTTGATATTTTTGATGGGAATGGAGTAAAAAAGAGTCAGAATGATAGATCTGTCCTTATAAGATAATGAAGAAAAGAATATAATGAATAATAAATTATTGAAAGGAAATTCTTATAAAAATATGTACACCCATGAAAGGGCATAAACACTTTTAAGTGTGATCATAGGGAAGAAAAAAATAAATAAAACATAATTTTGAGCCTGCTTATTGCTTTCCATCCACTCCCTTATACCTCCTTTAATATGCATTTTGCATTTCATGTCTTTCATTCAAACATTGCTGATTGCCGCATGATTGTCAATGATTTCTTTTAGTCCTTTGTGGCAACAATCACCATGGAAACGGTTGCATTTTAATGAAAACAGGCAATACGAGGGTGGTGAGAGAAATGCGGGAAATGCCACATTTTGGAATGCGTGAATAAATCACATCACATAATAAAAGAGCACTAAAGAACACTGCGTTTTATTCTCTTATAACTTCACAATGATTAGAGGTTTGGATTGTGTGTAGAAGTAAATCAGCATTTGCTTTCAACAAGAGGCCAGAGTTTAAAAATACACGGAAGGATTAGAGAAACCTGCATTGTGTTTATCTAAAGGAATAGTTTGCACAAAAAATATAAAGTATATGTCTTTTTGAATGGACGGGCCCTTTAAGAAAACACTGTCATCTAAATGATCTTGCTTTCTTAAGCCAATGCAAAATAAATCACTGCTGAAAAGGAGAGGTTTAACCAGAAACAATGTTACCACCCAAAACCTGCACTGATGGCTTTTCTCAGAGGACAGCTAGAGACAATTAGTGCCAGGGAAACATTCTATTACACCTGGCTATTATTGGGTCATGTTTGCTTTCAGGACTGCAGAGCATTTCAGTATTTCCGTAGCTATGGTGTGAATCCTGGGCTGACACCTGGCGATGCCATAATGAAAAGCCACATCAATCCAGATGATGCACTACAGAGCCCAGCTGATTGGACATGGCCAGCATTCTGCCACCCAAACAAAAGCAGAAAGACAGCACAGTTAATTTAGTGACTGAATCACATCTGGGGGACAGGTGGAAAGGCACGAAAAAGAATGAGAGGACTTTTTTTTTTGTTCATGGTCTCTGAGTCTTATTTGAAATTCCTTGCACCATCGTGTATCCTTTTGTGCTGTTGTTTTTTTATACAACTCTCTCTTGCAACAATTCAGTGATCCTTTCTGTTTTATCAAATTTAAAATGTCTCCATTTTAATCAACAGATATTTGAATTAAAAGAAGAGAAGGTATTTACTAAATTGCAAATTGTATTCAGAACAATTCAATTGTATTCAAAGATATTCAGCAGACAAACAAAATGGCTAAGAAAGAAACACAACAAAACCAAAAATAAAAATAAATAAAACATATAATAATAATAAAACAACAAAAACAAACAATTAAAAGAACACCAAAACAAATCTGAAAACACCTCAAACACACACACACACACACACACAACAAACAAAAACACCAAAACAAAACAAAAAAAGCTAAAAAAAAACCCACCCAAACAAAACTAAAATTTAAAACAACAAAACAGAAGGCCAAAACACACACCAAAATAAAAGGCAAAATGCTCAAGAACAAAACTAAATCAAAATAAAACAAAAGAGGGCAAAAAAAACCACACCAAACCTAAACTAAAAACAAAATAAAAACACAAGACAAAACAAACAACAACAAAAAATAAAAATAAAAATAACACATCAAAACTAAAATCCTAGAAAAAGGCAAAAAAATACCAGAACACAAACTAAAAACAAAATACAACAAAACTTACACCAAACTAATACACACCAAAAACTAACCAAAAAAAAAAACTATTTTACCCAGTAACTGTGTGTCATGTGTTATTGTTCACTTAGATAATAGTGTCACAGTTAACTCATAAAATTCGAATGACAACCCTGCATCGTTTTATTTATTTATTTATTTTTACTTCAAATCAAATTCTTTTCAATTTAAGTTCAATAAGTCCAATGCTTTCTGAATGCTGCACAACCCTGGCACTCACATGAACACGTGTACAATGATTAAGCACAAATATCCACACTTTCGATGAGTCTTAAAACTCTATTCCCGTAAGCTCCATTAAACAAGCTTGCATGATATCAAATGCTGAAGTACGATACATGCAAAGATGAAAAACACATGCATCCACATCCTCATGAGATGAGCTTGCTAGGAGCAACAGTCGGAGCAGAATCAATTATTTACCCAGAACACCAAATATCTCTCTGATAGAACAGACACAGCAGTAAATTATTGAAGCACGTTCACTTGGATGATGTCACATTCAAGAAAAGACCCTGAGAATTACACCCTGAGCACTGTCATCTACAGCAGTGTTTCCCAATCCCAGTCCTCGCACCCCACCACTCTGAATATTTCGTATATCTCTTCTCACGTACAACATTTGTTCTATTCAAACGTAAGTGCCCTGCGAAGTGGACATCACAGGATATTCCACCATGATTCCAGTTTGAAACGAACGTATGTGCTCCATTCAAAGGGCATTAAAGTGTACGAATATAGTATTTATTTACAGAGGTATATGATGTCACATTCATCAAGACACTGCAGGCAGCTGTGCAGCACAAAGCCATGAATTAATGTTTGGAAGAGAAAAAAACGGATTCGCCCTGCTCAGGGAGTAGGGTGCAATGAACACTGTGTAGGGATCATATCAATTGTAACAATCAATGCACATAGCTATCTTCTAACGAGCTGGTTATCTGAATCAGGCATGTTAAATAAGAGAGACATGCAAAATATGCAGAGCAGGGGAGTGCAAGGACTGTAGTTGAGAACCGCTGGTCTGCAGTTTATCACACACTCCTCTGAGACAAGGTTTTCATTTGAGTTAAAACTTACACCAAATAAGTTGGTAAACCAAATGCAAATGCAAAGCAAACTAAAATAATGCTATAAATGTGTTTTAAAATTCCAACTGAAGCTAGTAAATCAAAGCATGTGGTTTCGAATCAATGCTTTGAAGTGCATATGAACAGGCCGAGTCACATGATTTCAGAAATACTGTTTCGATACCGTTTATGAAGCTGTTATGGTTTGACGAACTCTTTGAACATTTGTCAAACCTGTGCCTATAACTTAGTTTTTACATTCAATTCGACAAAAATACTATATAAAAATTAAATAAAAACAACAAATAAAATATATTAATAGTCACAAATATATGTTTAGTTTATTATTTAGCATATACTGTGAAGATACAGAACTTCGTTTTTAAGTTTATTGCAGTTTGCCTGCACAACAACAACAAATAATTCCATTCATTGCATTTACATTTGATAAGCAGACACTGAATCATTTTGCAAATTATTTGGTTCAGCTGATACAAAATGTCAAACAACTTTGTTTCTCCAAACTTTTGACAAAAAAAAAAAAAAAAAAAAAAACGCAAAAAATAATATTTTGTAGCAATTGAGCATTGAGTGTGTTTCTGCAAGAAAATACATTTGACCAGCAGATGGTGATACGCTGTTAACACACTGTAATAATAATAATAATAATAATAATAATAATAATAAACAAAATACAACAACAACAACAATAATAATAATAAAAAAAAATATGTATGTATATATATATATATATATATATATATATATATATATATATATATATATATATATATATATATATATATATAATTTTTTTTTTTTTTTTTTTTTTAATACCAATATTCAAGAAAATGCCACCAAACTCTTTGGAAAGCACTTCATATTGGATCAGGATATTGACCCAAAACACCCTGCCAGTTCAGTCAAGGACTTTATCAGGGCAAAGAAAATGAGTCCCCACACTTGATTTGTCAAGCTACATTTCTCTTTAAAGAGCAATCTCTACCTCTCAATGAATTTAATCGAATATCATCTGCTATCATTGCATGCAGTTGAGCAAACATTGGGGGTTGCAAGACTATCATGACTAGCAAGAAATCATGAAGTAAGGTCATTTAGGGTCATTCGGAAATTGCCGGCTGAGAGATTGAGAAACTTTAACTACAGCAGTCCTGACACTGCTACAACAGAAGTCAATTACTTGTCCCTCAGCGACAGATTGCCTCTGCTTTCCCAAAGTGCAAACACCACGAGGTTCGCAGATTTTACTGATTAGCTGTCTCGCTACACATTTTAAATGTAAACTACTTAGAATGTACACAAGATGTTGAATAAACTTGCCAGGCTTCAATCCAGCAGGGACAGACTGACAGCATATCTGCATAACTAATTTAGTTCAAGTGTTTATTGACTTCTGTAGCATCTGAGTTAGTCTGATGTTAGTAAAGACACTTTTCGGCAGATCTAAAGCATGTCATTTCTGTGTTACCAAATGAAGATGAATGAATGACTGTTTATAAAAATGCCCCCCCCCCCTCTATATTTAATAGGTCAGACAGACAAACAGCCACGCCCAAAACTCATTCTATTGGTTGAGCCACTGTTGCTATGCTAAGTAACTTGGTTGAGCCTCTCAAACAAACAACATTTTGTGACAGTGTTAACACTTTTTTGTATTTTAGTATTTTAAATTTCCCAAAAATATTTTAACATCAAGAAATAGCTTACATTAGCTTTAAGGAACACAAAGTTAAAAGATAAAATAGAAAGTCTACAGAAAACTGTTTAGCAAGGTTGTCGACTGATTAATATTAAACTGGATTTAAGCTTCTATTCTCTATAGGGCCATCTTTTTATATTCTCTCTCTCTCTCCTACTCTCTCTCTCTCTCTCTACACACACACACACACACACACACACACACACACACACACACACACACACTAATTTATTTATGTTGCCTCGTTGCTACAATGATCATCAGCTTATAGTTATGCTAATTAAACATATTATGTGCCTGAATTTTTTAAATATGGCATCACCACTCGGAAATTTTAAAATGCCTTTGAATGTAACAACTGTCATTACTGCCATCTTTTTATTAAATAAATACTTCACATATATGAAATTAAAAATAAAAAAAATGTCATAATTTCCTCACCCTGAAGTTATTTCAGTTACTGGGAGTTTAGAAGAGATGTAGCAATGCTTGATTCATGAATAAACTGTTTTTGAGTCCCAATTCACAAATCCAATCTGAATAATTCATTCAGGAACTCATTCGAGTTGAGATCTTGTCACAGTCGTTAACCACCAGCTGAGGAGAAATATGATCAGTTAATCATGACTTAAATTCCAGTAAGCTGACTTAAATCACAGTAAGCTATTATATGAAGACTACAGTACATGCTGTATTGTGCGAGTCATATTAAGTACTTTAATAATACTTTATGCCGCTTTGTTTTCTTTTTCAGTTTTTAATTTTTTTAAGTAAGTTTCCTTAACCCTTGAATACATGTAAACAGTTTTTTCATCAAATATGATGAATTAATAATATATTTAAAAAAAAGAACTGAGCTGGACGATGACATCACTGAATCAAAGTGAACTGATATAACTGATATACTGACTGTTTTCTATTGTCCTCTTGCATTATCACCACACATTTTTCATGTTTAACACTGTTAAACTGCTTTGACAATATGTATTGTTTAATTCGCTGTGTAAATAAAGGTGACGACTTGTTATTGTCAAGCAAAACTAAAGCTAAACTATTTCATATCTTTTTAGGTAACTAATGAAGTAAAGTAAAACACAATAATAATAATAATAATAATAATAAATACATTAAACAAAACTTGAAACTATAATTTCTAAAAATAAAATAAAAAGATTTTTTTTTTTACATACAATTACTAACATTTAAATAAAAATTATAATGAAAACCGAAAACATAAAAGTAAAAGCTAATTCAAAATAATAATAAATGCTATTTAGAATATGAATGATCCTAAACACTGGTTTCTACATGTTGGTCACGCCATGTGATGTTTGACAGGATTTGTAAAACTCTTTTTCAGTTATTCTTAATATGTTAATTTTCCTAATAATACAATTATTAATATTTTTCTAAAAAAATAATAATATTAATATATAATATACAATATTTGGCCAAGATACAACTCTTTGAAAATGTGGAATCTGAGGTTGCCAAAAAATCTAAATATTGAGAAAATCACCTTCAAAGTTGTCCAAATTAAGTTCTTAGCAATGTATATTACAAATAAATAAATAAATAAATAATAAGTTTTAATATATTTGTAGCATTTGGACCAATCAGACACACAACTATTTGTTATAATTAACAAATAATATCTAATGGTCCCTCACCTAACCAAAGGGCCAACTATGAGGTTCTTTGGACCCTTCCCCCCATATATAACTAACTCCTCAAAAGGGCAAAACAGTCCTCTGGTTCCATAGCAACCAAAGACAAATCAGCTGATAACACTAGTTCTATTGCTCCAAGGAATGTGTGCAGAGCAGTTCTTACTAAAGTCTGTCTAAAACAGACACATAATGCCCAAAAAAATTCCTACAGGTCATTGTGTATGTTGTATATTGTCTTTTGAATTGTATACTGTTTTTTTGCATGCTTACGATAGAACCAATTGTTCATGTAATCTTAACTATATGTAATCTTACCATGTTTATTATCTGTGAATTTTTCTTCTGATGATCTAAACGAGAGTTTATATTATGTGTTGGTACATATGCAATATACTAGTATTCCAACAATCTTTAGTAATTTTGCATCAACACCCAATCGAGTCCGTATGCCATGTTCAAATTACCATGCTCTCTGACGTAGGGCCATAAAACTCTCCAATATTTCCAACCTCCCATTTGGAATTTCAGCTTTTCTCATTGGAAAAGCCAATCCTGAGAGGCGTGCATCTTCTCAGACCTTAAAGGCCTCACATCAGTGACCCGCCTTCAGTCGGCGGTTCTAGATTCTGACAAGATGATGATTTGAGCGAGAATGCTTCTAAGGACACCCTAAGTTTGTGCCAGGCCTCGGCCTTGACTTTCCATTCACCAAAGATCGTAGGATCTCAACTGATCTCTCTTAGCTCTTTTCACTTTCCACTGGGAAGAAACTACCAATCACCATTGAGTCAGAACATCTTTGGAATTCATCACTCTTCAAACCCGGAACAATGTGATGCGCAAGTCCAAAACCTCAAAACCATCAAGCCTTTCATCCGAGACTGCATACGGACACTCGTCAACGACCAAGACAATGCAAGTATTATACATTTAACTAAACAAAACATATGTTTAATATAAGCTATGGACCCTGTTATAACCGACGCGGATGGTTTTACACAGGTGGTTAACTGACTCTTTTCATAGGTTCATTCCCTGTTCTTCTAATGATTGCTTCCACTTTTCTCCCCTTTTGTATGTACGTGTGTGTGTGTGTGTGTGTATGTATGGATATTTGTTTGCTAGACTAGTTTGTGTTAGTGTATAGTTAATAAAAATCTTGTGCACAAATGACATGAGTTTCTGATTCTGCCTTGCAATTTAATGTCCTTTTATGATTTTGAACCATATTACATGCTCTAATGCATTATTGGGCTACTGTAAGAAGGTTGTTTTCTGTGGCCACGAAAATATCCTTTTTTAGAGTTTGCATGAAATTACACTAAATGTTCGCTGGACGAACAGATTAGTTGATGGCACTTTAATTCTGCTACAGTTACTACTGGAGGCTCATATAAATAATTGTAATTAATCATAATTAATTGTAATTATTTATATACATTTACCTTTTGAGATAATTCGCTACATATGTATGGTGGGGAATGTACTAAATATCTTCATGTAACATGATCTTTGCTTAATATCCTAATGATTTTTTGACATAAAAATCTCATAAATAAATCAACAATTTTGACCCATACAAAGTTTTTTGGCTATTGCTACAAATATACTCCAGCGACTTAAGACTGGTTTTGTGCTCCAGGGTCACGCATAGTCATTTGGGTTTGGGATTACATTAAAGGGATCCCCAGGTATTAAGACATGTATAGCTTAATATAACATAAATGATGTCTCTTAATGAAATATGTTATAGAAAACCCTCGAAAGATGTTATTTTTAAAAAATTGACAACGTTTTTAAAATATGGGGGCGCCATTATTTTTTGTACACAGTACATTCTGCGTTGACGACATCAAATGGTTGCACTCTGTTAGCTACTGTCGCTTTTTACCAAGACACAACTCAAAATACACAACTCAAGAAAATAAAATGCTGATGTTATACCACATTGTTTGAGTTTGGGATGTAATTTTCAGTCGGAGGGCAACAGGAGAAACAATATAAGACTTCATTGATTTCCTAGCAATAAGAAGAGGAGAAAAGAATGGGAAGATGCATTTGGACGAATAAAACTTCCTAAAGACCTGCTTTTTACTCTCCATTTCAGCCCTGATGCCTTTGAGGTTTTTAGTGGACCACAGCTACTGAAACAGGTTACAAAAGGCTAAGACAAGAAACGCTTTGCCATCCTGTTGGGATGTAAACATGCCGATGCTGGAGGAGTTTCTCAGAGCGGATTTCCCTCGAGATCTGGGGCGTTTAGACTCCTTGTGTGGGAAAAATCGATCGTTCGGCATTTTGTTTAAGCCTATACTTATATCCATCACCACCTTTAAGCTCCTTTAGTAGCTGTTGTCATCATGTCAGTATTTTATTTTCCAAGTTTTCTATTCCGACTTGTGTTGCAGTAAAAACAGCAACGGACAGCGGCAGTAGCTCAATGAGTTCAACTTTTTGACGTCATCAGAATAATGGCGCCCCGCATAGTCCAAAATATGTATAAAACTATGTGGTTTTTTTTAAAATAACAAATCTTAAATGGGGTTTCCACTACATGTTTTTAGTAAGGACATACTTACATACGTTATATTAAGTCTTATTAAGTCTTAATATCCCAGGGATCCCTTAAAGGTGAGTAAATGAACTAGTCATTTACAGTATTTCAGCTCTGGCAAACATATCCTAAACCATCTTCACATCGAAATTCCTAAGTAGCACATTGAATAAAAAAATGCACAGTCTAAGCACACTGTATTTTGCGCATCTAACACACTTCCATTCTAAAGTTGGGTTACCAGACTGTGCTTGACCTTTAGAACTGCGATGGTTTGTCCCATGGCTGTTCTCTTCTCGAATTCTTATTTTTTCATGCTTGGCTGGATCTCTCAGGTTCATGCCCAAGTATGCTGGGATTGCCGAGGCTGAATGGAAAGCTAGTCCAGAGTGTATTTAGCGATGCAGAGAGGAGGTGAAGATGGACCCTCATTATTCCCCGAGCCCCTTCTCTTATCAGGCCCAGCCAGGCTTTTGCTTCCCTTCCCTGCATTTGAACGGTGTGTCAAGCACATTTGTCAAATAAATCATGTCGGTGGGCAGGCCGGTGTCATAGGTGGAGTGACAACTCACGTTAATAGTGTTAGCCTGAGGGTAAAGTGAAGTCCTAGTGTCTGCCCATTGGAGAACATCCCGCAAAACAGACAGGTAAATAATAATATTAAATGAATATGTGAATAAAATGCGATTACTGGGTGCATTCACTGCCAAAGTGAAAAAAATAAAAAATAAATCACACAACCTTGACCGAGGGCTGTGTTTTTGTATCACATCAACTGAATTTTAATATTTTCTGAAGAAAATGTCAGTGGTTTCTGCCCGTAAACAGCCTTTTTTCAGTGGAGATTTTAACCATAACTAAAAACACCCTGAAAACATATCTGTGTATGTTCAATTTATATGTAATGAATTACAAACTGAGAAAATAACCCTAGGTGTTTTTTTTATGCATTTATTTGTTTGACTGTTTTTTACCAGTAATCTTATTGTTAAATAAAACTAATGATAAACATAAAAAAATATATAATAATTATATTTATATATAATTAAATATATCACACGAAACTTTGTGCATTTTTACTTTCTCAAAAAAAAAACTCATTCTGTGTGGTTTATAAGCGTTTTGAAAAATGGGGACATGGGTTATGTCCTCATAATTCACCCTCTCCTTGTAATACCTTTGTCATACCCATGTCATTATACACAGTTGTGTCCTGATATGTCACAAAAACAAGAGCACACACACACACACACACACACACACACATACATACACACATATATATATATATACATATATATATATATATAAATACATATATATATATATATATATATATATATATATATATATATATATATATATATATATATATATATATACATACACATATATATATATATATATATATATATATATATATATATATATATATATATATATGGCTCACAACCTTTAATGTAACGTCTTTAAAATACAGCTGCAACCTTGCAGTCAAAAAAAAAAATCAACTATTCCCACTCCAAACAAGCCAGAGAGATAGTGTGTGTAGTAACTTGCACACAATAGAGGTTTCAAAGTGTTTTCCGCAAGGTGCCAAGCAGTCTCTCTAGTTGCTTAGAAACCAAGAATTAAAGCTCCCTCACTTGCTTCCTTTCTCTTTCCTCGACTCATACACTGCATGCATAAATGCGTCCACTGCGGCACATTCGAGGTCAAGGTTTTCAACTTTGACTCTGTACAATTCTGACAGCTGTCGATTCTGGATATATGGGGCTCATCTATTCTCTTCATGTGGCAAACTAGCTTAGTTAGCGTCGCACTCCTGTTCACACATCTGGGGTTAAGGGGCGAGAGTAATTTGTTTGATATCTGCTCCCCACCCAAAGCAATTTTCCGACCTGCCTTCATGGTGCAGTTCATAATTTGGACTTTGGGGGCCACCGTACTCTATCCCATTGCTCGTAATTAAGCACAGAGTGGCAATCCTAATTAATTTAATGGCACTGTTGCTATGAATACTAGATAAGATGTAACTCTTTAGCCTTTAGTGTGGTTGGTTTCTTCAATTCTTCATCAGTTCACCTCCTACTCCTCCTCCTCAACACACTCAGTGATAAACGGGATGCAGATTTCTTTAAGTGTGGGAAGCGGTGTGACAATGCTAATTACGCTACACCGGTGGCGCTAATGAGAGGCGTGGAAATACTCAAGGTCTTTATGAGTGTGCAAAACTGTCCACCACAGTAATTGTCTCTGGCTTGTCACACACTGCTTTCTCAACACTGCCTGCTTGACAGTTCGCATTGCACATTTGATCTGACACCCTGCATACGCTCCAGAGCTTCCTTGTTCAAGTGTTTGCTGTGATAATTAACTGCCGTGAAGGAAGACCCCTCTTTTAGCAGGTCCCTCGTCACATGGGAGCCACTGAATAAATATGCAGAACATATTAGTGCAACAAGGCGTGACTGAAGGGGCATGAGTATCGAAATGTCTTATGATAGTTTCTTCATGAATCTCTGTTCTTTTGCTTAATGAATACTAGCTTAATGGATCCAGTTATGAAACAGGAATTAACGTCTTTCATTTATTTTCGGCTCATGCTGGTTTTTTTTTTTTTGAACGCCGAAGGTCATTTCTGAAGTGATAGATGTTCAATGGACTTTTGCTGGGAGACAATGTCATGTGGAGTAACCAGAAAATAATAAGAAATACATATTAAATGTTTTATATTTATAAAATAACAAAACATAGATTGATAGATGTTGTATTTAAGAGCGTGATCATATAATGTAAATTTTTGTCTGGTTTAACGTGTCAAAATATTTAACGCAATTAACGCAGCATCCGTATTTTCTGCCATCCGTTGGCTAGCTTTACATATGATCACGCTCTTATTCATTTAAATGCTTTTAAGCATTTCAAGCACGGCAAGACAAAAGAGAATGCGCTGTCTGTGAATGCCCTTATGTGACACATACCCACGTACACACACACACACGTACACACACACACACACACACACACACACATAGACAGGGCGCCAGAATCCAGTTCTCTTAAGCGCTTGAACTAACAATAAACATCCCAAAGTGCCAGTTTTGTCGATTATCCTCATAAGAGCAATCTTAAATAATTTATATAAAGTCTAAAATGAACAAAAAGAGTTGTGAGAGAATGAGGCGAGATCCATAGACAGTATATAAATGGTGAGATCCGCGTGTCTGTCTGTTCTTAAAGGGACAGCTGCCAATAAAGCTTCCTGTCAGTAAAGTTAAAGAACAAAGGGAACAGAGAAAATGACTCGCTGCTCTTGACTAAATAACGTTTGTAGCTTTAATAAGGATTAACTATTTAATTTATAGTTTATGCAGTGCAGACTGCATATAACTTTGATAACTTTATTAAATTTCTGTATATTTCCTAACTGTTAAGACAGGAAGGGCAGGAGTAAACATGACATTTATTATGGGTTTATGTTAGCATTGTTTTAAGTTTACTTAAATTAAAAACTGTTATATTTTTGAAGCCTAATAATAAATGTAAAAAAATTTTTAAAAATCAGTAGCTGTATTAATACCAGTAATACTGGCCTTCATTCATAAAAAGCTGTCATTTAAACAAGTATTTAAATTTAACTGTGAAATTATTACATTAAAAAATATATTAAAAACGTACAAAAACATTTCTTTTTTATTGCGATTAATTGCGATTAATCACATAAAAAATGTGTGATTAATCTAGTTAAAGTTTTTAATCGATTGACAGCACTAATATATATATATATATTAGGGCTGCACGATGTGTTGTTTAAGCATTGATATCGCGATGTACGAATCCACGATAGTCACATCGCAGAATGTGCGATGTAGGCTGTCGTAGTTGATCCATTATTCTTTAACCGTACGGGCCAGGTGCTCCCCGGCCCTTGACGAATGTGATTCGCGCATTAATTGCACAGCTTAACCATCATAGAGTGAAAGTTTATCATTTGCATGTGTTTTTAAAGGGATAGTTCGCCCAATTTGCAAAATTATGTCATTAATAACTCACCCTCATGTTGTTCCAAACCCGTAAGACCTCAGTTTATCTTTGGAACACAGTTTAAGATATTTTAGATTTAGTCCGAGAGCTCTTTGTCCCTCCATTGAAGCTGTGTGTACGGTATACTGTCCATGTCCAGAAAGGTAATAAAAACATCTTCAAAGTAGTCCATGTGATATCAGAGGGTCAGTTAGAATTTTTTGAAGCATCGAAAATACATTTTGGTCCAAAACTAGCAAAAACTAGGACTTTATTCAGCATTGTCCTTTCTTCCGTGTCTGTTGTAAGACAGTTTGTCATATCCAGTTCGCGAATGAATCATTCGATGTAACCAGATCTTTTTGAACCAGTTCACCAAACCTAGAAGATGAACACCGAGCCGAGCCAGATAACGACTCGTTCACGAGTCAAGAACCGTTTCTGTCAGAAGCGTCCGATTCGAGAACTGAGGAGATGATGGTACTGCGCATGCGATTCAGCGTGAAGCAAACCGACACACAGAGCGTCTGAACCGAACTGATTCTTTTGGTGATTGATTCTGAACTGATTCTGTGCAAATGTTATGAGCCCAGGTAAACTGAAGGCTTGCAATCATCGCCAACGACGCCATTACGTCGAGCGCAAAAGAACCGGTGAACCGTTTTCTTCAACTGGTTTATTGAATCGAACTGTCAGAAAGAACTACTGGTGATCTGAAAACCGATGCAACCGGTTCTTGACTCGTGAACGATTCATTATCTGGCTCGGCTCAGTGTTCATCTCTCTCTTCACAGCAGTTCAGTCAGTGTACGGTTTGAGTACATGAATTACTTCGGGATATTGGTTTGTTTTAACTCAGAGGGAGTGTCAGCCACATTAAACAAATCAACAGCTTAAGTCATTTGTGGATTAATGGTTATTGGAGACGCAAACCGTTTAAAACGATTCAGTTTGATTTGGTGAACTGGTTCAAAAAGATCTGGTTACATCGAATGATTCATTCGTGAACCGGATATGACAAACTGCTTTGTTTTGAACTGTCTTACAACAGACACGTAAGAGAAGACAATGCTGAATAAAGTCCTAGTTTTTGCTAGTTTTGGACCAAAATGTATATTCGATGCTTCAAAAAATTCTAACTGACCCTCTGATGTCACATGGACTACTTTGATGATGTTTTTATTACCTTTCTGGACATGGACAGTATACCGTACACACAGCTTCAATGGAGGGACTGAGAGCTCTCGGACTAAATCTAAAATATCTTAAACTGTGTTCCAAAAATAAATGGAGGTCTTACGGGTTTGGAACAACATGGGGGTGAGTTATTAATGACATAATTTTGCAAATTGGGCGAACTAACCT
Source organism: Carassius carassius (assembly GCF_963082965.1). NCBI lineage: Eukaryota > Metazoa > Chordata > Actinopteri > Cypriniformes > Cyprinidae > Carassius > Carassius carassius. The sequence goes on from NC_081802.1 coordinate 17,861,040, forward strand.
TTTAAGTGCTGTCAGTTTAACAGGGCGCATATAAGAATGAGCAGAGAGAAAGGGAGAGAGAGAGTGAGAGAGAGCCCCGGCCGCGCGTGCACGCTCACCTTCACCGTCTTGCTCTCTCTCTCTCGCATATTAATCAAAATCAATTGACACGATGGTGTCAAAAAAAAAAAAAAAACTATCCAGTGATGAAATGTTTTCTGTGTTGTCAAATCTTGTGCGATATCCTAAACTGCAGAGATAATTACACAACGTGTGCCGTACATGTCTAAATTCACGAACTAATGATTCCTTTGAACCGATTAAATTTAATGAATGGGTTAAAACAACTGACCTGTCCAACACTGAACCCACAAGACGTCTGAATTGGTGTATTAAAAAAATCTGTAATACTTTACAATAATGTTCTATTTATTAAACTATTAAACTACATTTAACATTTACTATTTCTAAACTGCACTTCTTCAACATTATTAATTTCAACATTTAGGCTATAGCTGTAACAAGGAGTCGGAGGCGTTCGGATCCATATGCAGCATTTATTAAACAGAATGGTCATACAGGCAGAGATCAGGAATGGCGTCAGGTGTGTCAGGGATAACCAGAATCGTAATCAGAAACAAGCAGGGATCGAGACAGGCAGCGGAGAATCAGAGTCGGAATAAACAGTCCAAAGGTCAAAACACAGGAATGATAAACACAGGGAAAACGCTCGGAAATGTCAGACTGGCTAAACAAGACTTCGCAGTGAGTGAGAGTGAATGTGCTGCTTTTATGTGTGTGTGTAAATGAGGTGCAGGTGTGGCAAGGACATTGGCTGATGAATGAGGTGCAGGTGTGGCAGGGTGATTGTGATGCAGTGACTCATGGGTAATGTAGTTCGGGTGTGGTGCAACAGTATGAGAGGTGCTAGTGTCCAAGTGACATCTGGTGGTTGATGGGTGGAATGGTCCTGAGTGGAGTGCCCTCTAATGAAGTTCATGGGCATTCCATCTAATAATCGTGACATAGCCCACCCCCAAAGGAGCGGCTTCCAGACGCTCAAAACAATCTAGGAGGGCGGTGGAGCGGAGGTGGAACAGGGGGAGGGATGGAGGGCCAGGTCCATGAGGAAGTGCAGTGGACTGGGGCAGAGCAGGTGGAACTGGAGCCCTTCCTGGGCCTAACTCAGGAAAACAGGAGCCCCTCCTGGGCCTGGTATAGGAAACAGGGGCCCGCCATGGGCTTAACTCGGGAACGGGAGCCCGCCTTGGGCCTAAATCTGGAACAAGGGTCCACCAAGGCAGAGCAGGTGGCGTGGCAGCCCACCAGAGTGGAGCAGGTGGAGCTGGAGCCCACCAGGGAGGAGTAGAGGACCACCAGAGCTGAGAAGACGGGACAGAAGCCCACCAGGGCGGTGCAGAGGACCACCACAGCAGAGCAGACGGGACAGAAGCCCACCAGGGCGGTGCAGAGGACCACCACAGCCGAGCAGACGGGACAGAAGCCCACCAGGGCGGAGCAGAGGACCACCACAGCCGAGCAGACAGGACAGAAGCCCACCAGGGCGAAGCAGAGGACCACCACAGTGGAGTCGATGGCACCAGACCGCAAGTCTGCTCAGGTGGGACTGAAACAGAGAACATTGACAGGTTAATAGCGGCCTCTGTGGCCGTGATGAGATGGTAGCTGGCCTCCTTGGCCATTACAGGGCAGGCGGTTAGTTCATGGAGGACCTCCGTGGCCATGACAGGACAGACAGAGAGTTGGTGGATGGTCTCCATAGCCCAGACCGGAATGAATGAGAGCTCATTGACGGCCTCCCTGGCCGTGACAGGATAGGACGAGAGCTCTGAGATGTGACGAGGCTCTGGGAGTTCGGCTGAGATGTGACGAGGCTCTGGTAGATCTGTGGTGATTTGATTGGGTTCATGAAGATCAGCTGTGACTTGACTGTGCCCATGAAGATCGTTGGTGACTTGACTTGGTTCCTGAGGATCAACTGTGACTTGACTTTGCTCATGAAGATCGTTGATGACTTGACTTTGCTCATGAAGATCGTTGATGACTTGACTTTGCTCATGAAGATCGTTGGGGACTTGACTTTGCTCATGAAGATCGTTGGTGACTTGACTTTGCTCATGAAGATCGTTGATGACTTGACTTTGCTCATGAAGATCGTTGGGGACTTGACTTTGCTCATGAAGATCGTTGGTGACTTGACTTTGCTCATGAAGATCGTTGGGGACTTGACTTTGCTCATGAAGATCGTTGGTGACTTGACTTGGTTCCTGAGGATCAACTGTGACTTGACTTTGCTCATGAAGATCGTTGGTGACTTGACTTTGCTCATGAAGATCGTTGGTGACTTGACTTTGCTCATGAAGATCGTTGGTGACTTGACTTTGCTCATGAAGATCGTTGATGACTTGACTTTGCTCATGAAGATCGTTGATGACTTGACTTTGCTCATGAGGATCGTTGAGGACTTGACTTTGCTCATGAAGATCGTTGGTGACTTGCCCTGGCTCATGAAGATCAACTGTGACTTGACTGTGCTCATGAAGATCGTTGGTGACTTGACTGTGCCCATGAAGATCGTTGGTGACTTGACTTGGTTCCTGAGGATCAACTGTGACTTGACTTAGTTCACGGAGGTTAATGGTGACTTGACTTTGCTCATGAAGATCGTTGATGACTTGACTTTGCTCATGAGGATCGTTGGTGACTTGACTGTGCCCATGAAGATCGTTGGTGACTTGCCCTGGCTCATGAAGATCAACTGTGACTTGACTGTGCTCATGAAGATCGTTGGTGACCTGACTGTGCCCATGAAGATCGCTGGTGACTTGCCCTGGCTCATGAAGATCAACTGTGACTTGACTTTGCTCATGAAGATCGTTGGTGACTTGACTGTGCCCATGAAGATCGTTGGTGACTTGACTTGGTTCCTGAGGATCAACTGTGACTTGACTTAGTTCACGGAGGTTAATGGTGACTTGACTTTGCTCATGAAGATCGTTGATGACTTGACTTTGCTCATGAAGATCGTTGGTGACTTGACTGTGCCCATGAAGATCCTTGGTGACTTGACTTGATTCCTGAGGATCAACTGTGACTTGACTTTGCTCATGAAGATCAACGGTGACTTGCCCTGGCTCATGAAGATCAACGGTGACTTGCCCTGGCTCATGAAGATCAAGAGTGACTTGCCCTGGCTCATGAAGATCAACGGTGACTTGCCCTGGCTCATGAAGATCAAGAGTGACTTGCCCTGGCTCATGAAGATCGTTGGTGACTTGCCCTGGCTCATGAAGATCGTTGGTGACTTGACTTTGCTCATGAAGATCGTTGGTGACTTGACTTTGCTCATGAAGATCGTTGGTGACTTGACTTTGCTCATGAAGATCGTTGGTGACTTGACTGTGCCCATGAAGATCGTTGGTGACTTGACTGTGCCCATGAAGATCGTTGGTGACTTGCCCTGGCTCATGAAGATCAACTGTGACTTGACTTTGCTCATGAAGATCGTTGGTGACTTGACTGTGCCCATGAAGATCGTTGGTGACTTGACTTGGTTCCTGAGGATCAACTGTGACTTGACTTAGTTCACGGAGGTTAATGGTGACTTGACTTTGCTCATGAGGATCGTTGGTGACTTGACTGTGCCCATGAAGATCGTTGGTGACTTGCCCTGGCTCATGAAGATCGTTGGTGACTTGACTGTGCCCATGAAGATCGTTGGTGACTTGACTTGGTTCCTGAGGATCAACTGTGACTTGACTTTGCTCATGAAGATCGTTGATGACTTGACTTTGCTCATGAGGATCGTTGGTGACTTGACTGTGCCCATGAAGATCGTTGGTGACTTGCCCTGGCTCATGAAGATCAACTGTGACTTGACTGTGCTCATGAAGATCGTTGGTGACCTGACTGTGCCCATGAAGATCGCTGGTGACTTGCCCTGGCTCATGAAGATCAACTGTGACTTGACTTTGCTCATGAAGATCGTTGGTGACTTGACTGTGCCCATGAAGATCGTTGGTGACTTGACTTGGTTCCTGAGGATCAACTGTGACTTGACTTAGTTCACGGAGGTTAATGGTGACTTGACTTTGCTCATGAAGATCGTTGATGACTTGACTTTGCTCATGAAGATCGTTGGTGACTTGACTGTGCCCATGAAGATCCTTGGTGACTTGACTTGATTCCTGAGGATCAACTGTGACTTGACTTTGCTCATGAAGATCGTTGGTGACTTGACTTGATTCCTGAAGATCAACGGTGACTTGCCCTGATTCCTGAAGATCAACGGTGACTTGCCCTGGCTCATGAAGATCAACGGTGACTTGCCCTGGCTCATGAAGATCAACGGTGACTTGCCCTGGCTCATGAAGATCAACGGTGACTTGCCCTGGCTCATGAAGATCAACGGTGACTTGCCCTGGCTCATGAAGATCAACGGTGACTTGCCCTGGCTCATGAAGATCAACGGTGACTTGCCCTGGCTCATGAAGATCAAGAGTGACTTGCCCTGGCTCATGAAGATCGTTGGTGACTTGCCCTGGCTCATGAAGATCGTTGGTGACTTGACTTTGCTCATGAAGATCGTTGGTGACTTGACTTTGCTCATGAAGATCGTTGGTGACTTGACTTTGCTCATGAAGATCGTTGGTGACTTGACTTTGCTCATGAAGATCGTTGGTGACTTGACTGTGCCCATGAAGATCGTTGGTGACTTGACTGTGCCCATGAAGATCGTTGGTGACTTGCCCTGGCTCATGAAGATCAACTGTGACTTGACTTTGCTCATGAAGATCGTTGGTGACTTGACTGTGCCCATGAAGATCGTTGGTGACTTGACTTGGTTCCTGAGGATCAACTGTGACTTGACTTAGTTCACGGAGGTTAATGGTGACTTGACTTTGCTCATGAGGATCGTTGGTGACTTGACTGTGCCCATGAAGATCGTTGGTGACTTGCCCTGGCTCATGAAGATCGTTGGTGACTTGACTGTGCCCATGAAGATCGTTGGTGACTTGACTTGGTTCCTGAGGATCAACTGTGACTTGACTTTGCTCATGAGGATCGTTGGTGACTTGACTTTGCTCATGAGGATCGTTGGTGACTTGACTGTGCCCATGAAGATCATTGGTGACTTGCCCTGGCTCATGAAGATCGTTGGTGACTTGACTGTGCCCATGAAGATCGTTGGTGACTTGACTTGGTTCCTGAGGATCAACTGTGACTTGCCCTGGCTCAGGAGAGTTCACTGGAACCTGACTCGACTCTGGAGAGTTCACTGGAACCTGACTCGACTCTGGAGAGTTCACTGGAACCTGACTCGACCCTGGAGAGTTCACTGGAACCTGACTCGACCCTGGAGAGTTCACTGGAACCTGACTCGACTCTGGAGAGTTCACTGGAACCTGACTCGACTCTGGAGAGTTCACTGGAACCTGACTCGACTCTGGAGAGTTCACTGGAACCTGACTCGACTCTGGAGAGTTCACTGGAACCTGACTCGACTCTGGAGAGTTCACTGGAACCTGACTCGACTCTGGAGAGTTCACTGGAACCTGACTCGACTCTGAAAATTCAACGGTCAACTGACTCGACTCTGGAAGGCCAACAGGAACTAACCCTGACTCTGGAAGGTCAGCGAAGACTTGACCTGACTCTGGATGGTCAACAGTGACCTGATTGGACTCTTGTTCTGGACGGTCAGTGGAGACTTGACCTGACTCTGGAAAGTCGACGGGGACCTGACTTGACTCTGGAAATTCAACTGAGGCGGCCATCTTGTGCAGCGGTGTTGGGCTGGTGGCCATCTTGTGCAGCGGTGCTGGGCTGGCAGCCATCTTGTGCAGCGGCGCTGGGCTGGCGGCCATAACAGGACAAGGCTCAGGAGTGGTGGATACTGCAAAAGTGCTGTGTTCCTCCTCCACAACACCCACAGTATATGCAGAGCTGCTCAGTTGGAGTGCCAGATCAATATAATACTGCAGAGTCCAGTGAGGATCATGCAGAGGCATGAGTGAGCCAAGCGCCTCAGATAGGCCACCACGAAAAAATATCATCAGGCACATCTCGTCCATGATAGATAAATGGGCAAACTCAATAAAGTTCTTCACATAGTCCTTGATGGGCCTAATTCCCTGACGTAAACGCATAAGTTGGCTTACTGGATTCATGGCTGACCTGGATTTACTCCTTAAAGCTGCTGGATCCTGGTTTGGCGAAGTCTTCTGTAACAAGGAGTCGGAGGCGTTCGGATCCATATGCAGCATTTATTAAACAGAATGGTCATACAGGCAGAGATCAGGAATGGCGTCAGGTGTGTCAGGGATAACCAGAATCGTAATCAGAAACAAGCAGGGATCGAGACAGGCAGCGGAGAATCAGAGTCGGAATAAACAGTCCAAAGGTCAAAACACAGGAATAATAAACACAGGGAAAACGCTCGGAAATGTCAGACTGGCTAAACAAGACTTCGCAGTGAGTGAGAGTGAATGTGCTGCTTTTATGTGTGTGTGTAAATGAGATGCAGGTGTGGCAAGGAAATTGGCTGATGAATGAGGTGCAGGTGTGGCAGGGTGATTGTGATGCAGTGACTCATGGGTAATGTAGTTCGGGTGTGGTGCAACAGTATGAGAGGTGCTAGTGTCCAAGTGACATCTGGTGGTTGATGGGTGGAATGGTCCTGAGTGGAGTGCCCTCTAATGAAGTTCAGGGGCACTCCATCTAATAATCGTGACAATAGCCTTCATTGTTGAAATCAAAAGTTGTACAGTATTTGTTAACATAGTTAATGCACGGTGAAGTAACATTACCAAACAATGAACAGCTGTGTTTTTATAAACTAAGATAAACAAAGATTAATAAATATAGTAACAAAAGTATTGCTCGTGTTAAGTTCATGTTAGTTAATATGTTAACAATTACAACCATATCCTAAAGTTACAAACAAATAATTTACTCTAATTTAAACAATACTCTGATGTTTAAATCATTTAAAATGACAATGTAAGTGTGTTCACCCTATTTTTGTTTGTAAGAAAAAATTAGATTAGATTTCATATCGCAATATATATCGCAGAAAAATAAAATATTGCAATGTCATTTTTTCCCAATATCGATCAGCCCTAATATATGTATATATATACAGTACAGACCAAAAGTTTGGACACACCTTCTCATTCAAAGAGTTTTCTTTATTTCAATGACTATGAAAATTGTAGAGTCACACTGAAGGCATCAAGGGCTATTTGACCAAGAAGGAGAGTGATGGGGTGCTGCGCCAGATGACCTGGCCTCCACAGTCACCGGACCTGAACCCAATCGAGATGGTTTAGGGGTGAGCTGGACCGCAGACAGAAGGCAAAAGGGCCAACAAGTGCTAAGCATCTCTCGGGGAACTCCTTCAAGACTGTTGGAAGACCATTTCAGGTGAATACCTCTTGAAGCTCATCAAGAGAATGCCAAGAGTGTGCAAAGCAGTAATCAAAGCAAAAGGTGCCTACTTTGAAGAACCTAGAATATTAAATATTTTCAGTTGTTTCACACTTTTTTGTTATGTATATAATTCCATATATAATTCCACATGTGTTAATTCATAGTTTTGATGCATTCAGTGTGAATCTACAATTTTCATAGTCATTAAAATAAAGAAAACTCATGCGTGTTTGGTGTGTCCAAACTTTTGGTCTGTACTGTATATATATATATTAGGGGTGTAACGGTTCACAAAATTCACGGTTCGGTTCGATACGATACACTGGTGTCACGGTTCGGTTCGGTACGGTTCGGTACGTTTTAGATACAGCAAAAAGAAAAAATTGGAAGATACATTTCCTTGATTTTTAAAAAATGTTTTATTTATTAAAACTAACAAAGTATGTTTTTTTTTTACATTGAACAATGATGGAGCTATTCTTTATCCATCTTCTATGGTGTTTTCTTAGCAGCATACTGTATAAAACAAAAACAGCTCCTTATAAAAAAAAAAAGAAAATGTTATATTAGTTATGAACAAATACAAAGATGTAACTTTTTATATGGAACTCTATAACTCTTTATATTGAGTGTGTTTTTACTCAATAGGTTCTCTATAGGGCTTATGTTTTTTGGAACAAAGCAGGAATTACGGTCTGTCTGAAATGGGCTTGTGAAGGAATATTGTAACGGGGCTCAATTACATTAAGCATGTTCTTAAAACCTACGTTTTCCACTTCACACCAAACGCGAATAGAGCGTCTGGCGCGAATGATTTCAATGTTAAGTCAATGCAAAGGAGCGTTTACGCGCGTCTGGAGGTCTCACGGCGCGAATGGGGCATTCGCGCGTCTTGTTCGTGCGAATGACGCGCGAATAGAGCGCTTTGCGCGAAACGCGCGTTATCTCGAATGGTGCTTTTTGTGCATTTAGCGTTTGACGCGAATTCGCGTCTGCCGCCCGAGTTGAAAAAATTTAACTTTGGCGTCAATTTGCGCCGCGTTAACCAATCAGGAGCCTGCTAGAAGTCACTCATTCAACAGTATGTTCCTGCAGCCTCCGGTTGTGCAGGAATACCCTTCTCCACTCATTCAACAAGGAGGAACGACTGATGTTGTCAGTGAGCAGTCAACCGGAGCTCACTCAGTACGCGCTGAAGGCTCTTTTCAAAATGGCCAATGGTGTTTTTTTTTTGTATTCCCGCTGGTGTACCCTAGATGCGACATATCGTTGTTTTTTTTATCCACCACTCTCTTGCCATCACCATTATAGCTTACAGGGAATCCAAAGTGCACCCAAACACCAGACCTGTTGGTTATTGGAGGATCTTCTATTTCTGGTCTGTTAAACGCATTGGCCATTTTGCAACGAGCCTTCAGCGTGTACTGAGTGAGCGAGCGCCTGACTGAGTAGCCTAACATAAACATATAAGTTGGTGTTTTTTTCTTCTTCGGGGGTGTCAGGGGCGTTGCCTGTTACGTCGTTTGGGTTATTGGGCTACCTTGTTGAACGCATATCATTATATTTCACAATTTTTTTTATTTTCCAAATATAATTAATTAGTCCAACGAACCGTTCGGTCCATAATGCGTACTGCGTACCGAGCCGAAAGCCTCGTACCGAACGGTTCAATACGAATACGCGTATCGTTACACCCCTAATATATATATATATATATATATATATATATATATATATATATATATATTGTATGTATGTGTCACAATCATCAGCTGATGTGCCCATGAACTCCAGTAGAGGGCACTTCACTCAGGACTCTTGCTTTTGGTGTCCAATCCCATTTTCCCATAATCCCGTGCTTAGAGCTAATCACAACCAGGTGTTCCCCATTACCACTTCCCTTATATATACTGTGTTTGTACTCTCAATGATTGCGAAGTCTTATTTAGCCCCGTCTAGCATTTCCGAGCATTTCCTTAGTGTTTGTTCTTTCCATGTCTCATTTTGGATTGTGTACACCGCCTTTGATTCTCTGCCGCCTTCCCCAAACTTTGGCCTCGTACTGTTACAGATTCTGGATATCCCTTTACATACTCGACGCTGTTGTTTGATTACTGCCTGTTTCACCATTCTATAATAAATTCTGCAAATGGACCCGAAAGTCTCTGACTCCTCGTAACAGAAGACTTCACCATACCAGGATCCAGCAGCCTCTCATTACCGAGGTATCTGTTCCCACCTTTATGTCAGCGTTTCATCTATCCAGCTCAACCATGGACCCAGTAAACCAGCTATTATGTCTTCGTCAAGGAGGTCTATCTATTGAGGAGTATGTACACTGGTTCTGTGAGTCATATCAGGTACCACTTTATGATGTGTATAAAGTGTTTTTTAAGGACTTGTTCCGTTTTGGACCCATTAAATCATTGTTAGCTAGAGAGGAATTTAATGGCAGGTTGAGGGACATCATGGACTATGCTCTTTTGTTGTGTGACTCTCCGTTCACTGTGGGTGAGGAAGAGGACAGTATTGAAATCCCAAATATTTTTTTTTGGGGGGGGGGCAAAATTGTCTAGCGCAAATGGCCGCCAGCCAAGCGCCACTGCACAAGATGGCCGCAAGCCCTGTGCCATTATACAAGATGGCCACCAGCCCAGAGCCACTGCACAAGATGGCCTGCCAGCCCAGAGCCACTGCACAAGATGGCCGCCAAAGAAATGGCAGCCAAAGCTGACCTTCCGGAGTCAAGTCACCGTTGATCTTCCAGAGTCAAGTCAAAGTCACCGTTGATCTTCCGGAGTCAAGTCAAGTCACCGCTGACCTTCCAGAGCCTCTTCACGTCTCAGCTGATCATCCAGAGCCTCGTCACGTCTTAGCTGATCATCCAGAGCCTCGTCACATCTCAGCTGATCATCCAGAGACTCGTCTCATCTTGTCTGTTGCGCCCAGCAATGTTCCCTCGGCCTGTTTTATTGCTGAAAAGGAGACTGTTACTGCTGTGGAACCTCCAGAGATGGTGGCAACTGCTGCAGAACCTTCGGAGGTGTCAGTAGTATCCATCCATGAACTCTTGTCCTGTCCTGTCATGGCCATGGAGGCTGTCTATGAACTCACTGCCTGTCCTGTCACGGCCACGGAGGACATCCACCAACTCATTGCCTGTCCTGTCACGGCCACGGAAGCCATCCATGAACTCACGGCCTGTCCTGTCATGGCTATGGAGGCCATTTGGGAACTCTCTAACTGACTTAATACCGCCACGGAGGCCGCCATTAATCTGTTTATGTTCTCTTTTTCAGTTTTACCTGACCAGACTTGCTCTCCTGTGCCATCGACTCCATGGTGGTGGACTCAACTGTGGTGGTCCTCTGCTCTGCCCTGGTGGGCTTCTGTCCCGTCTGCTCGACTGTGGTGGTCCTCTGCTCCGCCCTGGTAGGCTTCTGTCTCATCTGCTCGGCTGTGGTGCTCCGCCTGCGCTTCCCTGGTGGGCTCCCCTTACGCCTGCTCCGCCCCGGTGGGATCCAGCTCCACCTGATCCGCCACGGTGAGCTCCAGTTCTCTACTGGAGTTCATGGGCACTCCACTCAGGACTCTTGCTTTTAGTGTCCATTTCCATTTCCAACTCCATTTCCCATAATCTTGTGCTTAGAGCTACAACCCGAATTCCGGAAAAGTTGGGTTTTTTAAATTTTAATAAAATGCAAACTAAAGGAATTTCAAATCACATGAGCCAATATTTTATTCACAATAGAACATAGATAACGTAGCAAATGTTTAAACTGAGAAATTTTACACTTTTATCCCCTTAATTAGCTCATTTAAAATTTAATGCCTGCTACAGGTCTCAATAAAGTTGGCACGGGGGCAACAAATGGCTAAAAAAGCAAGCAGTTTTGAAAAGATTCAGCTGGGAGAACATCTAGTGATTAATTAAGTTAATTGATATCAGGTCTGTAACATGATTAGCTATAAAAGCTTTGTCTTAGAGAAGCAGAGTCTCTCAGAAGTAAAGATGGGCAGAGGCTCTCCAATCTGTGAAAGACTGCGTAAAAAAATTGTGGAAAACTTTAAAAACAATGTTCCTCAACCTCAAATAGCAAAGGCTTTGCAAATCTCATCATCTACAGTGCATAACATCATCAAAAGATTCAGAGAAACTGGAGAAATCTCTGTGCGTAAGGGACAAGGCCGGAGACCTTTATTGGATGCCCGTGGTCTTCGGGCTCTCAGACGACACTGCATCACTCATCGGCATGATTGTGTCAATGACATTACTAAATGGGCCCAGGAATACTTTCAGAAACCACTGTCGGTAAACACAATCTGCCGTGCCTTCAGCAGATGCCAACTAAAGCTCTATCATGCAAAAAGGAAGCCATATGTGAACATGGTCCAGAAGCGCCGTCGTGTCCTGTGGGCCAAGGCTCATTTAAAATGGACTATTTCAAAGTGGAATAGTGTTTTATGGTCAGACGAGTCCAAATTTGACATTCTTGTTGGAAATCACGGACGCCGTCTCCTCCGGGCTAAAGAGGAGGGAGACCTTCCAGCATGTTATCAGCGTTCAGTTCAAAAGCCAGCATCTCTGATGGTATGGGGGTGCATAAGTGCATACGGTATGGGCAGCTTGCATGTTTTGGAAGGCTCTGTGAATGCTGAAAGTTATATAAAGGTTTTAGAGCAACATATGCTTCCCTCCGAACAACGTCTATTTCAGGGAAGGCCTTGTTTATTTCAGCAGGACAATGCAAAACCACATACTGCAGCTATAACAACAGCATGGCTTCGTCGTAGAAGAGTCCGGGTGCTAACCTGGCCTGCCTGCAGTCAAGATCTTTCACCTATAGAGATCATTTGGCGCATCATTAAACGAAAAATACGTCAAAGACGACCACGAACTCTTCAGCAGCTGGAAATCTATATAAGGCAAGAATGGGACCAAATTCCAACAGCAAAACTCCAGCAACTCATAGCCTCAATGCCCAGACGTCTTCAAACTGTTTTGAAAAGAAAAGGAGATGCTACACCATGGTAAACATGCCCCGTCCCAACTATTTTGAGACCTGTAGCAGAAATCAAAATTGAAATGAGCTAATTTTGTGCATAAAATTTTAAACTTTCTCAGTTTAAACATTTGCTATGTTATCTATGTTCTATTGTGAATAAAATATTGGCTCATGTGATTTGAAAGTCTTTTAGTTTTCATTTTATAAAAATTTAAAAAACGTCCCAACTTTTCCGGAATTCGGGTTGTAATCACCACCAGGTGTTCCCAATTACCACTCCCCTATATATATTGTGTTTGTACTATTAATGATTGTCAGGTCTTGTTTAGCCCCTGTCTAACATTTCCGAGCGTTTCCCTAGTGTTTGTTCTTTCCGTGTCTGATTTTGGATTGTGTATACCGCTTTTGATTCTCTTCCGCCTCCCCCGACCTCTGCCTGGTATTATTACTGATTCTGGATATCCCTTTACATACTCAACACTGTTGTTTGATTACTGCCTATTTGATAATTCTATAATAAATTCTGCAAATGCATCCAAACGTCTCTGACTCCTCGTAACAGTAAGTATGACCTCTAACACTAGCTTGCACTATTCTTTTTTTGTGTCTGCTAAATGTGTGTGTGTGTATATATGTATGTTTTATTTATTTATTTAATTTTTATAAAACTACATCACTGATTTTGTTTAAGATAGATTTAAGAAATTATCAACTAAACTAAATTACAGTATTCTGCAGTCAAATATATATGTATAATAATAATAATAATAAGATAATTTATAAAAACTGACCTACACATCTGAATTAAAAAATAAAATGCAATCACAAAAGACATTTGGTGTGACTCACAGCCCAATAAAGTGCAAATGTAATCCCTCAAGTGACAGAAGACGCACTGGCTCTGTCCCCGGGACAGACATAATTGGCTCATCGGCTATAGGCTCAATTATCTCAGACTAATCAAAGTTTTAAACTCTGGGGAAGTGCATAATTATACCCTGTTGGTATTAGGGAAAGTATACAATGATAAGCTAATTAAAAATGAAGATTGTGTGAGGTTTTGATTTCAAACAATGCTCCTTTATATGTCATGCTTGATGTTCAATTTGTGTAAATACTGTCCATTAAATTATTGTGAATTGAAAGTCTACCGAGCCTTTGTTTCCCATGTTTTCATATTGGATTGCCGGCCCTTATTCAGTCTATTGTGACGAAAGTTGGCATAACAGCAGACAGTGAATACATCAATACGCTATTCTGGCACACAATCAACTCAATGCAGAGTTGTAGTGATGTAGCAGACGTTTAATCATGGCTAGCATGTAGTTGGCGTTAGCGAACTTTGAATATCCCCAACATATATGTAGCTACATTGTGTATTGCATAAAATGTTTAATTCGTTTCCTTAACATTTCTTCATCTTCTAATCAATTTTCCAAACAGTTTATTATTATTTTCTTAAAAAAACAACAACAACAACAAAAAATCAATAATGAATGTCCAAATGAACAATTTATTTGAAATTAAAATATTTTGAATAATTTAATGTCTTTGCAGTCACCTTTGATCAATGTGTCTTTGCTAAACAAAAATATATATAAAAAAAAAATTAAGAAAATAAATAATAATAAATAAATAAATAAATAATGTAGATGTACCTGAGCTTGAATAATGCTGCTAAAATCTGGTTTAACCATTTATAGTAAATCTGGTCCCACTTTATGTTAAGGGTCTTTAACTACTATATACTTAACTTTAAATTAATCAATAGATACAGTGTACTTATTGCATAAATACATGTTTTTACATTGAATTAATATTTAATTAATACACAAACTAATAAATGAATGAACACATGAACAAATAAATAAATAAATACATGTATACATAAATAATTAAATAAATAAATTGCATATATTTATTAATATGTCAAATTACCAAACCTGTCCCTAAACTTAACTGTAGCAACCAAGTGCGTTTGCAATTTAGCATGAACATAAAAGGAACACTGCACCTAACAATTGATTTATTTTGACAGTACAGTAAATAGCATTTAAAGACACCTAATATAAAATATAAACTGAAACGCTTGTTTAATTTACAACACAACACTTTTTTTTTTCTTCCCACTATCAAGTTCAAATGCTGCATAACATGCCCCGCTGGTTCTGTACATGGACATGAAAATGTCTATAAAAAAAAAAAAAAAATATTAAGAGAAGGATGTGCAATCACATCCCAAATGTCAACATCCCTGGAAGCAATGGTAAAGACTGGAACACTGCATAAGATCAACACTCAAGCCCCACACAAAGTCAAATCTCATTGGTCCAAAATCTCGCTCATGACCAAATATCTTCCAATCAGTTGATGGAAATATGTCATACGGCACCTGTGAGGAATTATAAAGGTTTACAAGAAAATCTGCTCATTTGTCACTTAATTCTGCACTCATTGACTCATCTGTCACACTACATCACAAAATCTTGTGAACAAAAAAGTATAAGGTGCGTGCCAATTCACACGTAAAAAGATCAGTGACGTAAAAACTGATATACTAAAGCTGTTTGCAGAAGCAAGCTAGCTTCCTCTTTTGAAATTCAGATCTTTTTTACGAAAATGCAAATCCTAAGCAAATCAAGAATGCATAATGTTATTAAATATTAATTCCTCTGCAGCACGCAAAAAACACATTAGAGCCCTTTTCCTTGACACATCCTGATGAATTCAATAAGAAACAACTGCACTCTATCTCTGGAATGGATTCAACTCGCAGACCCACTAAGGAAGAAGGATAAACCCGCTGTTGTCTCCTGCTAGCATCCGTTAGGAGTCAGTAGGTGTGCATTCAGTATCAGCATTCCCAGTACAGCTCATTGCAACAGGACCGTCTGTGCCCAGAGTGAGGAAAAAATATAACTTGATGCTTTCTGAAATGGCGCCAAAAGCAGGGACGCTTTTGCAGTGATAAAAAGGTGAGGAGATACAAAGAATCCCTGCAGCTCAAGCCCTGTAGGACCGTTTGTGGGACTTTCTCTTCGTTTCTTCAATGCTCTCTGTGGGGAGAGCCAAGGATGAGGCGTAAATGTCATTTGCTTCGAAAGACGTAGGCGAACCTTAGAGACGGATGCTCAGCTGTGACTCAGAGGAGCTATTGTGGCGCTAACAAGCTTCAGTTCTCAGGGGGACGATAGAGCTGCTTTCAAATGTCATGAAACCAAATGTAAACACGCATAAACACACAGAATATTTAAAAAAAGAAAAAAACAACAACCTTGCTCTCTGTCATGACAATAGAGGAAACAGACCAAAGAAGCAGACAGTTTATGCTAACAGTTTTTATAGCATTCCTTGTGGCAATGCTAAGAATGCAATTAGCGCAAATTATCCACCCTTAAGCAAATTTTAAAACATTAAAGCATAATTCAGATTGTTCGCTTTCACTAAGCTACCTCGTCTATTCTCAATTTTGGAAACATTCCCACAGCATAGCATGCTAACAGCTTTAATAACTTATGTAAGATGTTTTCTGGACTTAAAATGAAAAGGAAGTGTTGAGAATAAGCAAAATGGTACTAAAAGAGCCACACAATTTCTTGGTGCATTGAAAAAACCACAATCGTTTGAGAAAGATCATCATCTGTGATTCAAGGGAGTTATTGTGGCACTAACGAGCCTCAGTATTGGGGGCATTGTCTTACAATGAGTGTCTTCAAACGGTGTTAAACCTAATGTAAACATACACATATAAAAAATATAAAGACTTGCTAAATAAGATTTTCCACAAACTCTTGCTCTCTGCCATGACAATGTGTGGTAAGTACTGCCGCTCCGTAATACACAGAGTACGTGTGATTGAAAATGTTGAAATTTAATGTAAAAAGCAAGTGTGCATTCAACAGCGATTTAAAGTCAAATAAATCATTCACATACTTGAATGGAGTTTAAAATAATAATAATAATAATAATAATAATAATAATAATAATAATAATAAAATTTAGTAAACACTATTTAGTAGTAGTACTCATTATAATAAGAACAAATTGAAGTATTTTCCGCACTATAAGGCGGAATGAATTCACCTTCAATGAATGGCCTATTTTAGAACTGTTTTCATATATAGGGCGCACCGGATTATAAGGCGCATAGAATAGAAGATACTGCAGTCAAACGTTTGACTGGGTTTGTGTTATGCATCCACTAGATGGAGCTGTGCTAAAGGGAATGTCAACATTTTGACAGAGCGCCTTGCTGCATATATAAGGTGCTCCGGATTATAAGGCGCACTGTCATTTTTTGAGAAAATTAAAGACTTTTAAGTGCGACTTATAGTGCGGAAAATACGGTAATATTAGGAGAATCCTTCAGTGTTGATCATGTAACCTTAAAAAACCTAAAAAAACGAATGTGACCTAAAAATGTTTGTTTTGCAAATTTATAACAAATTGTGTTCTGATTTGTGTAGAATATTTTTCAGGCCGTGTTGCTAAACCTAATCTGCATATACTGCACAATTCTTGTATGATCAGCACCGATTTCACCTCTGTGAAGGGTCGAGGATTGGGGTTGAGGCGTAAATGACATTTGCTGCAGGATCCGTAGGGCAATCTCTGGAGCCAACTCAGTCAGATTTCTCATCTGTGACTGAACAGAGGCTGGAAAATGTGAATCACAAGTGGACAGCATTCTCACCCTCACTTTCTCTCTTCTTCTCTCCTCTAATAAAAAAAGCTTCTCATAGGCTTAGCATGAAAAAGAATTCCCCCAATGCAAGACAAATCCATTTAGAACATTATTGAGGCCAAGCAAGAACACAGCTTGACAAATATTAAGTTCAAATGATGAGACTCATACTTCCCACAACAAATATAATTATGCTTTGCCTTCATGGAAATAAAAGAACGATAAAACTTTTGGATGAATTACAACCAGATGTCAGGGAATTATACTGAGCTGTTGTGAATGAGATTCAGCAGGCGGGTTCAGATGATGTCACATGACAGCAAATCCTTTCCTAGAATTTTAAGAATAATTAATAATGAACCTCTTGATTAAATTTCAATATAAGAAAAGCAAATGATGAATAAAGTAAAACAGTGATATGTTATCTACTGCAATAGCAGACAATACTAAAATATTTAATTCTGATGTAAATCACTACAACAATAAAATGAAATAAGTCCTTGTGTAACGATCATGCGATCTTAAGTCATGAACGCTGATCTCAACTAGAATGCCTCTTATGACTTGGATGAAGTGTGTTAATATAACAGATAATTTTCAATGACAATTAACAAGGAGCTAATCTAAGAAGTTTAATTGCATAGAGGAGACTAACTAACTAAAGACTTTGAAACAAATGGCTAAGGTCAAAAATATACTTTATGCAAGTGCATGAACATACTGTAGATGTGAATGCTTGGTCAATGCATTTTAATACATAACTTTATGAAAGTTAATTTAACAGTCTCACGTGGACTGATAATAATTAGCGAGAAATAGTGAAGTTGGGTCCAAAAAAAAGAAAGAAAAAAATCTAATTTCTCAGTGACTGTAAAAGGACACAAACCTAAGAAAACTAAAAAAAAAAAAACAACATAAATTTAAAACAACAAAAAAAGGACAAAAACCTTAAAAACAAAACAACAAAAACCAAAGCAAAACATAAAACAAAAACACAAAATAACAAACTTAAAACAATATACAAAACAAAGCAACACAAACATAGAACAAAACAAAACAAAAAGATAGAACAATAAAACACAAAACAAAATAACAAAACATAAAACAAACGCACATAACATAAAACAATACAAAGCAACAAACACAAACAACAAAAAAGGCATAAAAAAAAAATAACCGAACACACATTTAGAAAAAAAATAAATGAAACATAACACCAAAAAAAAATAAAAAAAATTGAGTAGTCGGCTCGAATTTGACCATGTGTTTAGCGCCAGAGCTCATGCAATTGTCACTGGCTCACTATGCAATGTAGTCATTCAATGTACCAACTGTTTTGACGCGATTAACAGGTTAACTGACTTGTAATATGTACAAGGGCTCACAACATCCTGAACTCACATAGTGTACTTCTGGATTTACAGTAATGTTGAGAGTGAGACTTCATAATCAGACTGTGAATGGACCTTGATTTTGCTTTATTTGAATTGAGCTTTATGGCTGCTATGTGCATGCTCAATAATCCCAGCATGCATAGACATGAACAGATTGCTGATATTATTAATGCACATATAATAACCTGTACAGCCCAGGGCAAGGGTTTCTCATATACTTTAACATATGATCTATGGTTCAATCAGAGGTTATGGTTTTATGAAGCTCTGACTATTAAAATAAATCTTTTTAAATTATCTCCCTAGCAATTATCTGGACTAAATTATATTATGTTTAACTGCTCTGCACAACTGCTGGGTGTAGAAAGAGATGCAAGAACCATCAGAATCAAAATAATGGGAATTAAACCAGACACGTGTAAGTGGAGTAAATGATTAAAAAGCGCTGATTTATGGAATGAAGGAAATGGAGGAATAAGAAATATAAAACTAATTCGGGGTAATGAATAAAATATTATCTACATAATGCATATATTGAATTTAATGCATTTTATGTTTTAATATTACTATTACATATGGATTAATATTAAAAAACAAACAAAAAAAAGTATAAAAAGTAAACTAAATATGAAAACTTTTTTATTTCGGCATGGGAATGCGCATAATTCTACTGATTCCTGCAGTTTCCACGCTTGTAACACAGGTAATTTCTGTTAATATTTCAACGTGAAAGACGCTTGCGACAGATGACTGAATGTATCATTTGCACGTGCTTTTGAGTCTTACAATTTTAAACATTCAAGTGCTCAATTCAATACTTGTGCACTCTGTGACTGTGAGACCCTTTCTGTGAGCTGCCTTACACCCAAAGCACGTGCTCTGAGAGCATGCACCTGTGCATGTAAACAGCTAAATACATACAAAAATGTCAAAGTGCCCATCTTGATGAGTATTCATGTAAACAGTCAATTTATACTAAACATTGGCGGTATACATGCTATTAGGTTGAGAAACAATACTTATGTATAACAGTTTGATCCGTGCATGAGGTCTTAAAGAGACAGCAACCTAAATAAGCATGCTGCTATCTGCTGTCATTAATGTTTATTTATACATTGAAGACTAAAGTTTAATAGATTATTCTGTTTCTGTGGTATTTATGTACCTGAAAATTACTGTTTAACCTACCTGAAAATCTTAAAGCACAGTTAATTTTAGTTGCATCTTGTTATTGTATTTGTTTTTGCATTGCTTGTCATTAATCTATTCTTATTTTATTACTGACAGTTTTTTTTTTCTTTTAAGTATCTTCCTCACAATATAAATATGAGTCAACAACATTATAAATTTTAAAGCACAAATATACTGTGTGACTAAACATTTTGTTTGGACGACTGTAGTTTATAGTCTAAAAAGTACCCTAACCCCCCCTCAAATTACCCCCCCCCCATAAGGGCCCCTCTGATTTACATACAGTATATGACAATGCAAATTAATGAATGGATGACATATTAAAACAAAACTACATAAATACAAAAAAAAGAAAAAAAGAAAAAGTAAGACTATACTGGTGTAAACATGTCTTGTTGATTTTTTTTTTAATGGAATAATAAATAATATAAATGATAATAAATTTAATTATTCAGATTAATGAAGGACTAAATAAATAAACAATTTGTATGAAACTTTCACATTTATTTGTTTAAACAAAATAATAAATTATATAAACAACATTAAATTTAAGGAGTGTAAATGAATGAATGAATGAATGAATGCATGAATGAACAGCCTACAATCAAGACTAGATAAATACAACGAAATGAGGAAGAAAATGCTCCCATTCCAACTTATTTTTCTGAAACTGAATAATAAATAATATAAATGCCATTAACGTGTGTAAAACACAACTAGACCAATAGAATGCAATCGCATTGCAAACATTTGATGGATGAATCTGAACCACTTCATCTTAAGTCGAGGCTTCATGTGGATCAAATTTACTCACGTGAAGTTTGAGAGTTTCTGCCCACTCTCCAATAACTTTATATCTGGGAGTGCTGTTGATATTCATCTGGTACTGGAAAAGATTGTATCGTCCAGGTGCGTCGCCATTCCGATTGAACGTGACAGACGTCCCCGTGCTCCCTACGAAAGAAAGAATCAGACTTAGAGACCTACCTTCAAAATTGTCAAATGAAAATATTGAGTATCAATCATACATAAAGAAAAAAGGCCTGACATGCCTCACATACAACAAGAACCCATTTCTTTCATTTCCACTCTGTACCAAGACGAAAGTTGGTTTGGTTGTGACAGAAATACAAACTACATATGCATCTCAGGCCAACAGCGGAGACTGACAAGACCTGACAGTCATTGCCAACCGATTGTTTGAAGAAATTTACCTGCAGGGCTTGGCACTCAAGATCACAAGTCTGCCAAAACACAATCAACAGTGTGGCTTTCTCGAGCACAGATGAAGTGTCAGCCATTCGCTGTGGGCTGCTGACACATCCTCATCACACTTATAATACTGGGAACCAATGGTTGTGGAAGGTAGCTATCAGTAGCACTATTTTGATATAAGAAACATTTCCTGAAAAGGTAAGATTGCTACTTTAGTGCAGCCTGTTTTATTGTCAAGAATTATCACTCTTACTCTTTTTGAGCTCTCATCCATGGGAAAACCTTATCGGATATTTTAGTCAAAATTTCAGATGCAATAGGATTCTTTCAAAATATTTTTTTTATGTATTGATCCATAAAAATTGATAACTGAAAAGTTAAATTACGAGACATTCTGCATACAAAGAATGCACTTGACAAATCATATAAATTAAATGTCAAAGTGAAAATTAATATTTAACTTTATTTATTTATATATTGAAACTGGAAACCTGTAAATTAAGTAATGCTAAAATTCACTTTATATATAAATAATATAGTGCTTAAATAATGCTATTACTATTACTAAGTATAAAAACGGAGTATATAAATAAACTAAACATGAAATTTAAATGTGAAAATATTTTAATTAGATTAATACATAATACAAATTATACATTTAAGGTATGAGAATGAATGAGTGAATGAATGAATGAAATTAAATAATGAAAAAAGAATACTTGTGTAAATGTTTCTTCTCTTCAATAATAATAATAATAATAATAATAATAATAAACAAATGAATATATAATAAAAACAACAACAATGACGATGATAATAATAATAATAATAATAATAATAATAATAATAATAATAATAATAATAATAATAATAATAATAATAATAATAATAATAATGCAATTTAATTCATTCGTAAATATAATTATGTTTATATGGCTGGTTTATATTCATTCACATGACAAATATTATGATTTTAACAAAACAAATAAATAACTATAACAATTATTAATTATTTAATAAATTAATAATTTCATAATAATAATAATAATAATAATAATAATAATAATGTGCCAAAATGTTAGTTTTTATAATTGAATACTTTTAATTTTTATTTTCATCATAATAGATCAGTTAAACCACCCTGACACTTCTGATTCAAAATAATTTTGACACAAAAGTGTATAGTGTTTAATGTATTCAAGTTTACATTTACATATCTGGACATCAGTGACCCATAAAATCCTCCAAATTACTTATTCAACCAAAATATTGGATTATTTTCTGAATGTAATCCTAATCCAAGAAGCCTCTTTTAAAACTATGTCAGGCATGAAGATAGAGGAGAAAAAAAAGTGGCAGTGAAAGTAATTAAGGTAAGATTCAGCAAAATACAAGATATTGTTGCATTGAGAAACATGGGTGGATAAAAACCTGCTTGAGTGTATTTTAGTCCCTTCATTATTTAGTCACTTTGGTGTGAATCGCTGCCTTTTCAGATTCATTTTGTTTGTCTGGTTTTGTTAGGAGAGCATCATGGGAATAAGGAAGGAATGTCCTCTTCAACTAATAGACTTAGTTAGACTTAGAGATAGAGAACAATTACCCACTAGCAACAATTAAAGAGAGGATAAAGGCCTGGAAAACACGCTGAATTCCACAAATAACAGCCTTCCACTTCAAACTGAATTAACACAAACCTTCCGCAAAGACTTGCTGCTTCTGCCAATAACTTCAGCAATAACACATTAAAAAGTTTCCTCAACTATTAATGCTTTTATGTAGCAAGGTAAGGTTGTTTTTTTTTATATAGGAGCCTGTTTCCACCACACAATAAAAAAATATAATAAAAAAAAAATTCAGAAATGCGAGAAATAAGCTTTACATCTCACAATTCTGACATTTTTTTCTCAGATTTCCAAGTTTACATTTTGTAATTTACTTTTTTTTTCTCTGAATTCTGAGTTTACGTCACACCATTTTTACATTTTTTTCCTGCCAGAATTCATAATTAACGTCTCACAATTCTGAACTTTTTTTTTCCTCAGAATTCCATGTTTTCATCTCAGAATCCTTTCTTAGAATTGGCAGAAGAGCAGACCGAAACCGAAAGTAACTGGCTCCTTTTTTCCCCCGTGTTTGTTTTCAGCTTTTTAAAAGTTTTTTGATTTCCCTGTTTGTTTCTCCCCGTAGCCAAGGAGATGGCTACTGTAAGATTAATTGCCATAGCCCATAAAGATCTCCCCTTCTATGAGTATTCCCTGGAGTTCTGGTGTCTGGAGGGCGTCCAGCCCTGAGAACTAGCCCACTGGCCACAGCATTCTAAAGCCTGTCGGTCACTCCTAAGTCAAACCTGCAGGTTGCGTCTCACTCAAGTCTGCCAGCCGTTCCTGGCTCGGTCCAGAGCTCGGTCCAGTGTCTGCTCCAGTCCCAAAGCTCCTCCAGTGTTGGCTCCAGCCCCAGAATCTAGCTCCCGGATGGCTCCTGTTCCCGAGTTTAGCCCAAGGAGGCCTCATGTTACTATGTCTGGCCCACGGAGGACTTTAGAGCCAGTAATCTTCCCCAAGGTTTTTATTCAAGGAGGGTTTGTAGTAGGGCCTCCATGGCCTCCTGGCCTTCTGTGTTCCCTGATTCACCATGGCCTCCTGTGTCCCCTGATCCACCATGGCCTCCTGTGTCCCCTGATCCACCATGGCCTCCTGAGTCCCCTGATCCACCATGGCCTCCTGTGTCCCCTGATCCACCATGGCCTCCTGTGTCCCCTGATCCACCATGGCCTCCTGAGTCCCCTGATCCACCATGGCCTCCTGTGTCCCCTGATCCACCATGGCCTCCTGTGTCCCCTGATCCACCATGGCCTCCTGAGTCCCCTGATCCACCATGGCCTCCTGTGTCCCCTGATCCACCATGGCCTCCTGTGTCCCCTGATCCACCATGGCCTCCTGTGTCCCCTGATCCACCATGGCCTCCTGTGTCCCCTGATCCACCATGGCCTCCTGTGTCCCCTGATCCACCATGGCCTCCTGAGTCCCCTGATCCACCATGGCCTCCTGAGTCCCCTGATCCACCATGGCCTCCTGTGTCCCCTGATCCACCATGGCCTCCTGAGTCCCCTGATCCACCATGGCCTCCTGTGTCCCCTGATCCACCATGGCCTCCTGTGTCCCCTGATCCACCATGGCCTCCTGTGTCCCCTGATCCACCATGGCCTCCTGAGTCCCCTGATCCACCATGGCCTCCTGAGTCCCCTGATCCACCATGGCCTCCTGTGTCCCCTGATCCACCATGGCCTCCTGTGTCCCCTGATCCACCATGGCCTCCCAGTCTGCATGATCTGCAATGGGTCTTGGAACGGGCGCCGCCCTGGAGGCCTTCCGTCCTTGAACCCTGCTTCTTGAGGCCTCCAGAGTGCCTACCACCCCTTCCAATTGGATGTTGCATGGTGCAGGATGCACATTCCGGGAGGGGGGCATTATGAATAAATATATAAAATATATTTATAATAAATTTATAAAATAAATCTAAATTCTGAGTTTTTGTCTCACAATATTTTTATATACAGACATACATTTTCAATATAAATTTAGAATGGCAAGAACAAAGTCAGAATTGTGAGATAAAAAACAAATTACCTATATAGTCCTTCCTTCTTTCCTTCCGTGGTGGAAATGGTCTTTAATATTTTTCACCTCATACAAACCCAGGAGCAAAATGTCCCAGTTGTGTCACAACACATCAATGAATTCACCTATTAAACTTCTATGCTACTCCGAGACTTCCAATCTCAATATTATACAGTAATTGCACTGTAGATATAAGACAAGGATGGGAACTTCTTAATTATATTAATTATTAGTATGCAAGGAGCAATTGAATCTTTTTTTTTATATTTTCGCTGATGGAAACCCTTTGAAAAAACAGCAGAACTGTCAGTTGCCCAACTTGAAGCACTATGTTCTCTCTTTTTATGCATTTATTTCTTTTTATTCTCATCTCCCCCTATGTCTGTGACACATCCTTTCATCATGCATAAATAACCAGCAGACAAAAACAGGACTGCACCATTTGATGAATAAGAGCAGTATTAGATAAACAGGTTAGTTGTGACATGCACTTTCAGCAATATCTACTTTAATGTAATGTTATCTAATTAATTCACTGTGTCAGCCAGCTTAATTATAATTCTAAACTATTAAATGGGTTTCAATCATTTAATACTGCTAACACTATTTTCTTCACTATGATAGATAAATTGTATGAATTTTATATGCCATACTACTTAAACTGGCTATATTAATAGAACATATTGTTTGAATTTGATCAGTATTTATATTTTTCACTCAGAAAATGTTTAAGCTTCATACAATAACATCTATTGATGAATTCAATATTCCATGAACCAAAACATGATTCATCAATTTATGTTTAAAAACTTATATATGCAAATCATGCATACATAAATTCCAACTGTCAACATTTGAAAAATCGCATTTCAAAATAAAGTCTGTCATGCATGCACTTACATTCTGAATATATCTATTTATTATATATGCATGCCAGAGGGAAGGTTTTCTTATTGTGCATGCAATGCTCATAAATTATACTTATTAGCTTATTAGTATCAGTAAACTATTATGGTGCAACAGAAAACAATATCAGATGGAAAGCAAAAGTCAAAATGTTGGCATATGATATTCAAACATGGCTGTTTACTTCATAAGAACACTACAGAAAACAATTTAGTGACAATATTATTTCAAGATGTTTTCTTGTTCTTTTGTGTTTTATGGACTAGAATAAAACAAATGCTCATCATAAAAGACTTTTCAGCAATGTTAAACATTTGATTAAAAGCTTATATTATCTTTTTTTTCTTCTTTTTTTTTACTTTAAAATTGCACAAAATATAAATGAAATTGATTGCTCACAGTGCCAAGAATATTAAATTATTAGGATTTGTATAATAACACAAATAATTTTTGTACTATTGTATGTGTCAGTGTTTTTCTTCAAAACTTAAAAAAAAAACAATAATAATAA